>NW_007257469.1:49294-100908 GCF_000164805.1 Carlito syrichta
ACCCGCGGGCTCAGGCCATCCACTCACCTCAACCTCCCAATGGTGCGGGATTACAGGCTGAGCCACCGAGCCCGGCTCAAAGAAAGTTTTTAAATTTAATTTTTAAAAACTTAATTCGAATTTCTTTTTGAGTTGCAGTCTCCTTCTGTCACCCAGGCTGGAGTGCAATGGCACAATCATGGTCACCCCAGCGTCGACCTACTGGGCTCTGGCGATCCTACTGCCTCAGCCTTCCACATAGCCAGAACTATAGGTGCGCACTACCACGTCCAGCTAATTTTTGATTTATTGTAGAGACAAGGTCTCGCCAAGTTGCCCAGGCTGGTCTTGAACACACGGGGCTCAGGCAATCCACTTGCCTCAGCCTCCCAAAGTGCTGGAATTACAGGCTGAGCCACTGAGCCTGGCCAATTCGAATTTCTTAATTGACAATGTTACTTATGTGATTTTTACATTTCAAATAAGCCTAATATGTCTCCCTTGAATTTCCAAGGGCTTTTTTTTTGAAAATTCAAAGGTTTGAGGGAAATAAATTTTTTTTAAGTTGAAATCTGATTTGAGGAAGCATCTCAAATATCAACGGTTTAAAACACTTAATCAATATAGGTAGGATCTCAGATCACTGTAAAAGTCATTTATTTACCCGGTGATAATTTAAAGATTTCAAAAAGCAGCAACCTTTACTCTTTGATAGGGAAGAGACATCATTTTTTCAGTAGTCCAAGGACCTGGTAAAAATCACCTTCTTCGTTTTCCACTATCCGTCCCAACTTAGCAAGTCTCACTGTCGAGGTCCTGTAACAGTGTCCCTTGTTAGGCCTAATATCTGAGTACTGATTGCCAACAGAAGTAAATATGGATATATTTTATATGTTCAGTGCATTGCAGACATAATTTAGAGACAGGAATGGCTTTTCCAGCTTCCTTCTAAACCTGACTTAAGATATAACGCTTACTTCCACATGCCTCGCTGTCCGTTGTCTTACAAAGACTCCTAACCAGTTCACATTGCTTTGCTTCTCTAAAGGAGTTTTAAGCTCCATAAAGATGAAACTATCTCTTATGTTACTTTTATATTTATTTCAACCACATCTCTCTTCTCCAGAAAATTAATATATATTATATAGCAGACAATAAGTAATAATTAAACACTGGTTTAGAATTATAGCAAAGAGAGTTCTATTCTCAAACGTGTACTAAAATCAGAGTTCCTTACTGCTCAACTGATCTTGCTCCAGAGATCACTGTGGTAGAGTCTGCTCATACTAATGGTGAAGCTTCATCTCCAACCCCTGAAGGGAATGGACACCGGGAATGGACCGACAGCACAGCGGCTTTGTTTTAAGTGATCTCCATATGGTTCTCGCCAAAGGCAGCCGTCACTCCCACCTTCAATTCTAGCACTCCTGAGCTCTCTAACTTGGTGCCTCCCTCCTCCACTCCATTGTGATTCCCCAGCTTTACTAAGCTCCTTAATCCTAGGATTAAGAAACAAAAAGAAAAAGGGGGAGAAAAGAGGAAGAAAGGAGTAAGAAGAATATGGAGAGAGGGAAAAAGGAAAGGAAATGACAACAGAGAGGTCAGAGTAGTAAAATAAACAGACTTCAAGAATTATCCCATTTGTGACTAGACAGAGCATTGTGACCAGAAAATAATTATGCAAATGTCTCATTACCTTTTCAAAACTAATTTTATATTTCTTTCTGGAACCATACAGAAAATTTACAAATATAACATTCTTTATCACTGACAAAATTGTAAAGGTTGTAATAATTTATATATAACTTAAGTCCTGATGTTAATGTTAATATATATAAGCTTCATATATAACCATGAAATTATTAAGATATAACTTAAACTCCAAGGGTTGTTAAACCAAAGTACAAAGTTATTATCTAGTCATGCACTTAGCAACGACTAAACCAAATATTCAGATGAGAAAGCTCCATGCAGTTGAGGCACGGGATGCATTTATAGGTTTTAAGAGAAATGTTAAATACACAGTTACCAAGGAAGTGTTTTTCTACAGGTAGGTTGTTTAAAGGCAAACAAGCATTCCTGTAGCATTAAAAAAAGAAAAAAAGAAAAAAAAAAAGGAAGAGGTGGAAGGCAATAAATGAGAAGTACATTATTACATCTTACTTGTCTGAGGTCAATGAATGCTAGCTGCAGGGTATCTCCCTGGAATCCTGGCACAGGTTCAGAGCTGGCAAACACTATTAAAAAAAAAAAAAACCCAAAAAGAATAAAAATGAGATTGAAAAAATACATGAGTTTAACCACTAAATTAATTTCTACCCATTATAAATACAATATATTTACACATAACCATTTCAAATGAAGATTATTTATAGCCTTCAAGTTCCACTACTGAGAATGTTCTCCACACCCATTACCACAAGTATTTTAATAATTGTAAATTCCTAATCTGCCATTTAATCACTATAATCCTTAATCACAATAAATTTAGAAGGGTTATCCTATAAAGTTTTAGAGGAGTAATGTACTTCAATCAAGTAAAGTTTTCTGACTCATTTTAGCCTTAGGTGAACGATTACAGAAGCATTTTAAAACTATACCAATTCCATGGCTGTCAACGTATTTTGAAACATCTGCTCTGTTACAGAGTATGTTCTATAAAAATCCCACCTCTAGCTATTAGCAATAAAAGGCAGACACCAAGGTAAGAAGTCAGTTTTACACACAGACAAGTAAAATATTCTAAGTAGCAAAATTAGGATGATGCGGGAATGTCTGTTCATGCCTTTTAATAACTTTTTTTCATAAAGGAATCATGCCTCAACTAAAAAGTATCTGAAGACAAGAATTTTAAAAATTTCAAAAGATTTTTTTCAGTAACTTTTTGTGGTTTAAAAATTGTAATACTACTAACATAGCTTGTTTAAATTGAAGAGAATTCCAATATTAGTTATTTTGAAGACAAAGGAGTTGACTCATAAAGACCCTGTTATTTTACACGCAAGCTTCTCTGATAAGAATTCTCCTACCCTTAATATTACCCATATTAATATTCTAATTTTCTTAGAGACCATTACAGATTTTCCATTGTCAATTTATCTGAGACTGCATTTTGGAAGTTGTTTAAAATTTCAGCCTATTTAGTGCTTGGAATAACAAAGATAATTTTTAAGTTTAGTGTATTCTGTGTGTAATATAGTTCAGAAAGGCTCAAAATCAACAATTAAAAACAATAAATACATGGAAACCTAGCCCAGCTTAATTTAGCATAGCATCTTTGGGGAATGAGTTCAAAATAATTTTTTGTGGTTGCAGTTGTGTAATTTTTGCCTTAAGCATCAAAAATACTTTTAATGTAAAGTATTTTTTATGGAATTCTACTATGTATTGTAATTCACTATTAAGAATGCTTTTTATCCTATGCAATGTAGTAAAATTCTCAGGGGTTGCTACAATATTAAGAACTGTTCTCTGTTATATTAAAAAGTTGAGAATACTATGCTATCAGAGTTCTTTTTTTTTTTTTTTTTTTTGAGTCAGAGTCTCACTCTGCCGCCCAGGCTGGAGTGCAGTGGCACGCTCACAGCCCACCCCAGTGTCGACCCGCTGGGCTCAGGCGATCCTTGCGCCTCAGCTTTCCAAGTAGCCGGAACTACAGGCACAAGCTACCATGTCCAGCAATTTTTTTGATATATTGTAGAGATGAGGTCTCACCAAGTTTCCCAGGCTGGTCTTGAATCCCTGAGCTCAGGCAATCCTCTCGCCTCGGTCTCCCAAAGTGCTGGGATTACAGGCTTGAGCCACTGTGCCCAGCCCTATTAGAATTCTTATGTCTAACTCTTCTAATATTTCTCCCTTCTCGCTAGTAGTTTTAACATAAATTCTTACTTCCCAATCTCTCCCTCTTCTCTTATTAACGTTATCTTTAATCTTCTTGAACTGGTAAAGCGGCTAAACAATTACTAGAATTGTATCTAAAATAAGAACAAATACCGTCTCAGCAAGGGCCTCTCCTACTAGCAAGGTTAACGGGTTTTAGGTATACCTTTGAGTATATGTACCTTTCAAGTATGAGTAACCTTTTGGTTACTCCGAGATGCACCATTTCCCGCCTTACTTCTTGGTTCTCTGCTAGGTACTGAGTAGTTACAGTCATTAGATAGATGACTATAATTCACCATTCTCAGACCCTCTCTTTCTAGGAAAACAAGATTCTGTAAGCAAATCCAGCCACACTATTCCATACTTAGTATAATACACCCATATCATTGTCTTTTCATACAATGAAAAGTGGCATACTTTCATACAGTGGTATTTCCCATCTTCCCTTACCATGTTCTAGATGACTGAGGCGACTTTCTCTAGTACGATTAGAACTTAACTGAAAAATGATAAGCAAAATTGTAATAGCCTATTAAGAGTAAGGTTTTTTTCTAATTTGGAAAATACTTTTCTTAAGAATATCCCACACTTTGTTGGCTTTTTGACCACAGTCTCAGGCTACAGTCTCTAAGTAACAGTTCACCAGAAATCCCTAGTGGTCTCCACCCAAGGTTAGTTTACCTTCTGCCATCGCCACATACTCAAAAATAAAGACTTCCTATAATGCAGAGGGATTATCAGGCATATAAATAAACTCAATTTCAATTACATTTACAGTTAGTATCTACTTAACCTCCAAGAATTTTTCTACATTAAAAATAATTTGTCACCACCGGGTATGGTGGCTCACGCCTGTAACCACAGCACTTCGGGAGGCAGAGGAGAGAGGACTGCCTGAGTCCAGGGGTTCAAGATCAGCCTGCGCAACTTGGCAAGACCTTGTCTCTACAATAAATAAAAAAATTAGCTGGGTGAGGTGGTGTGTGCCTGTGGTTCCAGCTTCTTGGAAGTCTGAGGCAGAAGGATTGCCTGAGCCCAGCAGGTTGAGGCTGCAATGGCCATGAACATGCCACTACACTCCAGTCTGAGCAACAGAGTGAAACTCCTACTCAAAAAAAAGAAAAAATGGCATTTTTCTTCTCCCTAGTTTCCCATTTAAGATACTACAGGTTAAGCCCCATTGGCTTGGCAGTAAACCAAAGTACTTAGTGTCAAAAATAATAGTACCATAAATTTACATAGCACTTTATAGTTTACAAAGCACTTTCTCACACACCATCTGCTCTGAGTGTCACAATAACTTATTTTAGTAAACAGGACATGCAGATGATAGATCATAAAATCTTGCAACTAAAAGTGACACCCTCTTCAAACATCTTCCCCAGTCCCCTGAGGACTCAGTTTAAAAGTCACCTAGTCTTTCATTTTATAGGGTAGAAAAGTGAAAAGTGAGGTGACTTTCCTGGGATCACATAACTAATTCCGGTCTTCTGACATTCAATCCATTAACCCAGAATCTGATTAAGTATTCAGTCTCATCTTTTATCCTATCTCTCACAAGTACCTAACCAATATGGAAGTGAAACTCACTAGATTAGAACTCTTGGGGCTTTTTCTCAAATATTTTTTAGGGATAGGAGGCAATTTGGCAAAATAACAATCATCTGGCACAGAGGACACTTATAATTATAGGCTATTCAATTGTATTAACAACTTCATATTTTGTCCGTTTCTTTAAAAGCCCCATGCAGTCAATCCTGTTGTTTCTACTTCCTAGAATATCTTTTGAGACTGAATCTGTCTCTACCTTAGTTTAGACTAGCATCATTTCTTGTGTGGATTACTAAAACATACTATCTGGTCCCTGATTCCTGTGTGTGACTTCTCCAACCATTCCTCCGAGGATGATTTTCGGCGATGTCAATGTGACTTGGTCATTGAAGGATGTGTCAGGGGTTCTCCATCATCTTACAATAAAACAAGAATAAGGTCCTTTGCCTGTTCTGCTAGCTTCAGCTCTTACCGCTTCCCCAGGGGCACCTTAACACTTCCCATGCCAGCCTACCTGTTCTTTCCTGCACAGACCAGTCCCTTTCCAAGGTGCTTTGATTGTTCTGCCTGAAGCACCCTTCCTCTCCTTCTCTTCCATCTGGATAATTCCTACTTACCCTTCAATTCAATCATCATCTGCCTGGAAAGACTTCCACCACCCCTGTAGGTTGGGTTGGGTCCTTCCTCTGTCCTCTCATTGCAACTTCCTGTTCATAGCCTAACTACAGCACTTGCTTTTTACCTTATAATTGTTTACAAGGGCATCTTAAAAAAATACACATTGAGCCTGGTTTTTCAATAAGATATTTTACAGTATTTCCAGGCTTTATAAAGTCTTTTCCTTCAAAAAAAAAAAGCTATTCAAAAATCTTTGTGTTTTTTTCTTAATGTCTCCAATTTGACTATTTCTTTTATAAAAAACGAGTAACTTCATGATACTCCCTTTTACTTGCTGCTAAAACATAGAACTTAATAATAATAAATGATTCCAGGTTTAAAAATACTCTAGAAAAAGATCGGAGGGGGGGGTCCGATCTTACTGGGAAGGTCTATTATAACAACAGAGCAAACCTTTGCTATATCAGCCTAACCAAGAAGAAGACCAGTCTGAATCAGTTTAGATGAAACTGAAAACAGAAAATAACAAATGGTATATACGCCGTGATTATAACAAAAGAATCTTCCAAATTAGCAATCTACAAAGTTTTAAGGGAATAAAAGATATTTGTAGGCAAAAACATGACTTATTTTTATATATAATAAAAAACTGTTTAAAGTAGGAAAACAGGCCCTCAGGATCTATACAAGAGATACAGCGTTTGATACAAGGCAGAAGGAAGATTACCAAAGAGTCTGCCACAAATATTTATCCTGATATGAAAATATATAAAACTTACACTGAAATCCAACTCAGAGGAAAGAAGAACTTAAAAAGCTTGTCCTAGGCAAACAGTTATTTTCACCATAAGACAGAGAATGTGGATTGTTGATAATGCAGATATAGAAAACATCTACAATAGGGTGGGGTGAACTGTCAGGGGGAAAGGGCAAGAAAGAGTGCCCATGGAGGTATAAGAGTGAGGAGATCGAAAGCTTCACAAAAGATTGAAAGGGAGGCAAGGAGCCCAGACTGGAAGTCTCAGGATCTTGCTTGTAGATGGCAAGGCAGGCACACATAAAGGGATTGATTTTGTGACTAAATAAATGACTAAATATGAATACTAATATATTTGGTCTGGATATTGAAGCTATTTCTTATCATTCCATTTCTGTTTAGATCTAAAGACTTAAAGTTGCTAGTAAGAACTCAATTTTTGGAAAGGCTAAGTAAGAAAGTATCCTGTGTGGACTAGATCTGTTATTAGAAGGGATGACTAACAGCACCACCTAGTGGTTTTTCTGGTGATGAAGAAGATTTACGCCTGAGACTCAGGAGTGTGAGCGCCAGGATTCTTGGCTTTCAGACTTATTTTCTGTGACATTGGTTAGTGCCTGTGGGATGCAAACCTCTAGGATTAACTGCCCCTCTGTATTCATCACAATTTTTACATAAAGTAGTGGCATCTAGGTCTCTCCTTTCTTGGAATTAAACACGGGCAAAGTATTCTCAGTCAGATGGTTTAGGGGCTACTGAAACCAGGAACAGACTGAGCTGGGTGGCTTAGCCTGTCATCCCAGCACTTTGGGAGGCCGAGGCAGGTGAATTGCCTGAACCTGCGGGTTCGAGACCAGCCTGGGCAACTTGGAGAGACCTCGTCTCTACAATAAATGAAAAATTAGTCAGGCTTGGTAGCACGCACTCTGTAGTTCTGGCTACTTTGGAAGGCCGAGGCAGAAGGATCACCGTAGCCCAGCGGGTTGACGCTGGGGTGGCCGTGAGAGTGCCACTGCACTCCAGCCTGGGTGACAGAGTGAGACTTCAACTCAAAATACAAACAAACAAATAAAAAAAAAACAGGAACAAATTCAGGTATCTAAAAGGTGTAACAGCATCTCACATACTTTAGAAAAAGAACGAAATATTCTTCTCTTACCATCTGTATAATTTTTCAGTTTCATCTAAAGGGAACATAGGCTCTTTTCTTTTCTTTTCTTTTTTGAGTTGGAATCTCACTCTGTCATCCAGACTAGAGCGCAGTAGCCGCTCTTGGTCACCGCAGCCTCGACCTGCTGGGCTCCGGCGATCCTTCCGCCTCAGCCTTCTGAGTAGCTGGAACTACAGGCGCGCACTACCACGCCCGGCTAATTTTTTGATTTATTGTAGAGATGAGGTCTCACCAAGTTGCCCAGGTGGATCTCGAACCTGTGGGCTCAGGCAATCCACTCACCTCAGCCTCCCAAAGCGTGGGATTACAGGCTGAGCCACCGAGCCCAGCTCATAGGCCCTTTCCAAGGCTAAAATTAGAAAATTAGAGGTGCATGGTCATGGCCATAAGAAATCTAAAAAAAGGCTTTATTTTATTTTTTTAAGGTGGGTTAAGCTTTTTTCCAAATGAAGGAAGACCGAGGCCTTATACCTAGACACTTACTCCTCAATGACTCACTACTGAAAGAAGTGCAAGCACTCTTTAATCTGGAATTTTTCTAATGCATTTTATACTACCTATAGATGTAACATGTTAAACCCTTAGAAGTTGATAGCCTAATTTAGATATTTGTGTAGAATGCAAGTAAAAGTACATTCTAGGCCTATTCTGGATACTTCAAATATGGAAAAGTGTGTTTCTGATTGCTGATGCTTTGGAAATATTTGTATTTTGTTAGTGATATGAAGCTGTGACTGTAACAAAAGTGTCTTCCAAATTAGCAATCTATAAAGTTTTAAGAGAGTAAAGAATATCTGTAGGCAAAAACATGAGCTATTTGTACATAACTTTTTTTTTTTGGTCGAAGTCGCACTCTGTTGTCCAGGCTGGACTGCAGTAGCACACTCATAGTTCGCTGTAGCCTTGGCCTGCTCGACTCAGGAGATCCTTCATCCTCAGCTTCCAAGTAGCTGGAACTACAGGAACATGTCACCAAGCCTGGTTAATTTTTGGAGTTATTGCAGAGATGAGGTCTCACCAATCCTCTCGCCTTGGCCTCTCAAAAGTGCTGGGATAACAGGCTTGAGCTATTGCACCCAGCCATAACTTGATAAGAGAACATATTGATCTTTCCTTCTTTTTTTTTTTTTGAGTTGGAGTCTCACTCTGTTGCCCAGATTGGAGTGCAGTGGGCGCTCCCAGTCAACGCAGTCTCGACCTGCTGGGCTCCGGCAATCCTTCCGCCTCAGTCTTCCAAGTAGCTGGAATTATAGGTGCGTGCTACCACACCCAGCTAATTTTTTTGATTTATTGTAGAGATGAGGTCTCACCAAGTTGCCCAGGCAGGTCTCGAACCTGCGGGCTCAGGCAATCCACTCACCTCAGCCTCCCAAGGCGTGGGATTACAGGCTGATCTTTCCTTCTATATGGTTTATAATGAAGTAGATATATCGGGGCCTAATACATAACAAATATTTATGTATTATTATTATTTTTTGAGTTGGAGTCTCACTCTGTCGCCCAAACTGGAGTGCAGTGGCACACTCCCGGCCACCGCAGCCTCGACCTGCTGGGTTCCCGTGACTCTTCTACCTCAGTCTTTCAAGTAGCTGGAGCTACAGGCATGCGCTACCACGCCTGGCTAATTTTTAAAATTTATTGTAGAGACGAGGTCTCACCAAGTTGCCTGGGTGGCTCTCGAACCCTCAGGCTCAAGCAATCCACTAACCTCGGCCTCCCAAAATGCTGGGATTACAGGCTGAGCCACTGACCCCGGGCCACAACAAATATTTAATAAAAGTCAAACAAAGTACACACAGAGATTTAGAACATCATCCTCACATCAAGTTTGGCAAAAGCTCCTCTAACTAAGAAGAAATTTATCTTGAACTTATATAAAATCTATAATAGGCTCAAAGGTTCAATGCAGCTTTCAGAAGGAGCTATATCTACAATTCTGAAGTATGCATTCCTGGGCATCTTCCTGACTTTCTCTAACATATAGTTTTACTATTATTATGATTATGGCCAAATTAACCAAAAGTATCCTCTACATTCATGCATAGATTCTAGCTAGTATTCTCAATCCACATAATTTTTAAAATCTAAATTAGGCCGGGCTCGGTGGCTCAGCCTGTAATCCCAGCACTTTGGGAAGCCGAGGTGAGTGAATTGCCTGAGCCCATGGGTTCGAGACCCACCTGGGCAACTTAGCGAGACCTCATCTCTACAATAAATCAAAAATTAGCCAGCTGTGGTAGCGTGCTCCTGTAGTTCCAGCTACTTGGAAGGCTGAGACAGAAGGATCACTGGAGCCCAGCAGGTTGAGGCTGCAGTCTGGGCGACACAGTGAGACTCCAACTCAAAAAAAAAAAAAAAAAAATCTAAATTAGATCTGTTTCCTATAACTTCTTAAAGTACTATATACTTTTACAGAGTTTAACGATGTATGCTCATCTTTACTAGTGAAGTTATTTAATGACTGCTTCTCCACTGGGCTTACCCCAAACTGTACAGATCTTTTCTGCTTTGTTTACCACTGTATCCCCTCAATGCCATGCACGTAAGATATGTGAAGGAAGTAATTAATATATTACTCCAAAGCCCCTCACTCTTCTTTATCTTAACAGTTTGTTGCCTCTGAATCTTAGAATTAGCATGTATCTTGAAAATTATACATTCCAAATTCCATATCTTATCAAAAAAATTGAGGCCTCTTGATGGTTGAATGGTCTGTCCAAGTCAACCTGCCTAAGGTAGAGGCAGAGTCAGGACTGGTACCAAGGTCTCAATTTCCTGACAAATGCTCAGACCATCTTAAGACTGATCTGAAGGCACTTTAAAAAAGAAAAGTTTAGATGATTCTATATTCTTGAACTTAGACATTTTATCAAGTGTGAGCCAGTATAGGTTTAAAAAGTAGAAAAACAAGGCCGGGCTCAGTGGTTCACCCTGTAATCCCAGCACTTTGGGAGGTCAAGGTGGACTGCCTGAGCCCGCGGGCTTCAGACCCGCCTGGGCAACTCGGCGAGACCTCATCTCTACAATAAACCAAAAATTAGCCAGGCTACTGGTAGCACATGCCTGTAGCTCCGGTTACTTGGAAGGCTGAGGTGGGAGAACTGCTGGAGCCCAGCAGGTCAGGGCTGCGGTGGCCGGGAGCATGCCACTGCACTCCAGTCTGGGCGACAGAGTAAGACTCCAACTCTAAACACAGTCATCACATATGTGCCGAATTTTCATGAAAGGAATAATGGTCAGTTATGCTTACATGAAGGAGTTAAATGGGGCCTTAACTTTAACAACAAATGTAGAACTCTAGAGGAAGCAAATGAAAATTCTGGAGACTTCCTATTTTGTTCATTTATTCAATAAACATTTGCAGATCTTTTATATGAGTACAGCACTCTGTAGGGTATCTGCAATTTTGAATCCTCTATGTTAATTTTAATCGAACTCTACCCTGGATGGTTAAATCTCTTCCTTCTCTCCCCTTTTCCTTCTTCCTTCTTCATATCCTGCCCCCAACCATGGAATGCATATTGGGGGTCTCTTCCACTGTGTGATCCTCTGATTCTTACCATCTTTATCACATCAAATTGTACCTTTTTATTCATTCACTCTTTTTTTGTATTTCCTTCTCCAAAATGTCTGGAATCCACCATCTTCTCTTCATTTCCACTGCCCAAGGTTAAGCTCTTTTCATCTTTCACAGGAAAACTTTAAATAGTCTTTTAATAACAGGTCTTCCTGCTTTCAGTCTTTCCTTCATTCCAGTATACATTTCCGTATGACACCAAAGACACCTTTGCATGACACAGATTTCATCATATCATGGTCCAGATTAAAAAGCTTCAGTGGCCCTCTATCGCTCATAAAGTAAAGTCTAAGCATTCGGGAGTCTCATCTTTCGCAGCCACATCTTCCACTGCTCTCATCAGGCATCCTGTAGTCCAGCTACTCAAGACTGTTTGAAGATTCCCTACCTATTGTCTCATCGCCATGCTTTTGTCTCAATCACTCCCTCTGCTCTGAATGTCTTTCCCTGCTTCTGATGAAATCCTAGTCATCCTTTACAGTTCAAATTTGACTGCAGTTGTGGTCAACCTTCTCAGTCCCATGACATGTAGAATTAACTGCTCCCTCTCTGCATAGAATATATATTCTATAAAGAACTTGCTACATTCTATTATAATTGTTTACCTGTCTGTCTCCTTTGCAGTCAAACAGACTATGAAATCTTTGAAATCTGATTCATCTCTGATTTCCCAGTATATAACATATAACAGGTTCTCACTAAACATTTGAATGAATCTTTTTACAGCTCAGTTGACTTGACAAGGAAAAAAATTCTGTTTCATAATTACAGACTGAAACTTTAGCTGAAGCTAGTTTACATCACAAGCAGGTGTATCACTGGTCACAAGGGATACCAGGAAAAAGAGCACCAACACATTGTTTGAAAAATGAGGGAGTGTGTAGACGGATCAGAGTGAATTCTTCTTAATCATCAAAAAATAAGACAAGGGTAACCTCTTTCAGGTCCTTTCCCACTGTGGTAGCTTTTCTGTCTTCTTAATAAATTCTACTTTCTAATAATAATAATAATAATAATAAAATAAAACAAAATAAGTAAAAATTAAAGTACCCGGCTGAATGATGGTATATAATAATTTGTTGGCAATTGAATTATTTCCAACTCTCCACCTCCTCCACTACATCTAGATGTCTGTTTATTTCTACCTTTAGAATGACATTTTGAGGCTTAGGAAATATATGTATAATGTTTTCACAAAGTAACAAAGATGAAAAAATAAACATTTTGCTTTCTGATTAAACTAAATAAAATGAAAGTCTAACTCAGAGTGAAGGCCATTCTTGGTGCTTATATTTCAATTGTTACTGAAACTCATTTTCTATGGCTTGAATTCTTGAGTTCCCCAGGATCTCTGGTGGCTTATGGTTTCCATTCTGAGGTCCTGATCCCTGCTACCTGACTTCCTTGGACTATGGATCTCATGCCAACATGCCACAGACTAGTAGGATGTTGTATTATTCTGATAACCAATCACAGACTATTAAGTAACAGCTTCTGAGAGTCTTGAAGAGAAAATGATTACTGTGAGTCAATATGAGTTTATGAAGAATCAGGAGTAGTACCATTTTCTTATTTGAGATGATGATTAGGTCAGTAGATCAATGTACATGCTAGCAGTGCATCTGAAAAGTTGCTCATAATTTTGAGCAAAAGCAAAACACCGAGTTAGATTTAATTAGGGATTAGCAACTGGCTAAGAAATCTTAAGATACCTATAAGATTGTGAATAAAGGATCTAAATCAAAATGAAGGAGACGTTCACGTAATGCAGGAGTTCTCAAATTTTACAGTGCAATAGAATCACCTAGAGGGCTTATTCAAGCAAACTGCCACCCCCTGAGTTCCCAGTTCAGCAGAAGGGGCCCAAGAATTTTGCATTTCTTTCTTTCTTTCTTTCTTTTTTTTTGAGTTGGAGTCTCACTCTGTCACCCAGACTGGAGTGCAGTGGTCGCTCCCAGCCACCGCAGCCTCGCCTGCTGGGCTCCGGCGATCCTTCTGCCTCAGCCTTCCAAGTAGCCACAACTACAGGTGCGCGCTACCACGCCCGGCTAATTTTTGATTTATTGTAGAGATGAGGTCTCGCCAAGTTGCCCAGGCAGGTCTCAAACCCGCGGGCTCAGGCAATCCACTCACCTCAGCCTCCCAAAGCGTGGATTACAGGCTGAGCTACCGAGCCCAGCTGAATTTTGCATTTCTAACCAGTTCCCAGGTGATGCTATTGCTGCTCATCTGAGGACCAGTTGTGATGATCTACTCAAGACACTGACGTACTGTATTTCAGGATATGGATAACAGGCTTGTTCGACATTTTGCTACTGACCTTGCTAAATATGTAGAAAGAATTACTGCAAATCCAAAGATGATATTAACTTTTGATATAAAAAGATCTCAACAGGCTAGCTATGGAACACATCTTAAAATTTATCAAGGATAATCTTAAGATCCTAAAATAAAAACCAATCATACAAGTATAGGATAAGAAAAACAGCTTAAGGCTGGGTGCGGTGGCTCAGGCCTATAATCCCAGCACTTTGGGAGGTAAAGGTGAGAGGACTGCCTGAGCCCATGGGTTCAAGACCAGCCTAGGCAACTCGGCAGGACCTCATGTCTACAATAAATCAAAAAACTAGCCGGGCGTGATGGCGCATGCTTGTAGTTTCTGCTACTTGGAAGGCTGAGGCAGAAGGATAACCTGAGCCCAGCAGGTCGAGGCTGCGGTGTGGCTGGGAGCGTGCCACTGCACTCCAGCCTGGGCGACAGAGGGAGACTCCAACTCAAAAAAACCCCAAAAAACCAGAGCCTTGGCAATCACAAAAAAAAAGGAAAAGATATAGAGATTTTAGATCCTAGTAGCTCCAATGATTTGAGAGTATACTCTGGCTGTTTAAAAAAAAGTTAACAGCTTGGGCTTTATTAATAAAGTATAGAATATGAAAAATGGATTTAATTGCCCAGTTACATATTATACTGGTTTCCCTGCACCTGGGTATCTTTGTATTTAACTTTGGGTATCTGATATCAAACAGAAGATATCTAAACCAGTGTGCTCAAAAGAGATCTTTGGATCTAAAATGATATTATATGAGAACAGTAAGAAGAACTTTCTGTTGATATCTGGGTTTCAGAAGATTCAGAGGGATATAAGAGAAGTTTTTATATAATTAGCTTGAGGATGAGAATTTGGCTTTTTTGTGTGTAACGCTGAGCAGAACTTAGCTATATTTGTCAGGCTACAGGTGCCCAGCTAAGGAGAAAGGGGGAAGGGGAGAGCTAAAATTTCATTTGCATTTCACTTGACAAGTTACGTGCCTTGGTAGGAGTTGAGTCTGGTTGGAAAAAGGGTCAACATTTTCTAATTCATATAAAGGGAACAGCTCATATAAAGGGCATTCTTTTAGTGAGAATACCTTTTCTAATTTGCACAAAGACAAGACAGACTAATGATGGCTCTAACCAAAAGGCAGGACTAGGTCCAGTAAGATAAATTTAGAGAGAAAGTGGTTTCAGCTCAATGTGGGAGATTGATAGAGTAATCTTTTTTTTTTTTTTTTCCCCAGTTGGAGTCTCACTCTGTCACCCAGGCTGGAGGGCAGTGGCACGCTCCCAGCCACCGCAGTCTAAACCTGCTGGGCTCTGGCGATCCTTCCGCTTCAGCCTTCCAAGGAGCCGGAAAAACACGCGCATGCTACCATGCCCAGTTAATTTTTGATTTATTGTAGAGACGAAGTCTCGCCAAGTTGCGCTGGTGGGTCCTGAACCCGCGGGCTCAGGCAATCCTCTCGCCCTGGCCTCCCAAAGTGCTGGCATTACAGGCTGAGCCACCAAGCCCAGCCAGAGCAATGCACTGTATGGAAATACATTTTCTAAAGAGTAGTTAATCCTCCAAATTGAATGTTCACAGAACTATTTGGCTGGACAATTGCTTGGCAGGGTTATCTTAGAAAGGATTGGAAAAAAAATCCAATTATCTTTTAGCTCCTAGGATTCTTCAACTGAACTACCTGCCTACAGATTCCCACAGAATAGGTATCGAGACCTCTTCTCCTTACAAATTTACCATGCATCCTAGCCTTCCTTCCACATAGCCAATTTCCTCTTCCTGTCTCCCTGCCCTAATATGTAGAAAGCACACATACTACATGAACACTGAAAATCAACTTTGTATTTTAAAAAACTAGTTTCTTCTAGATTTAAAAAGAGAAAGAAACTTAAAATAGGATGAGAATTTATATTTAAAACTCTCTTAACATATTCATTAAAGAAAGCTAAGTTTCATTTTTAAATGATTTATGTATCAATCACTGAACATCATGAGTTGAGGGGTGAATAGTTCTTTTCCACCAGATAGAGTATGGAAGCCTTATTTATTATCTCTCTTATACTACTTAAAGTAAAAAGATGCCTTTTGGAAAAGAGAACACCAGAGGTGGTACAATAAACATGCAAAATGCGATCAATTTTTGGTGGTGTTGTTGTTCAGTGAGTACTGAATACACGATACTGTATCAAGCAGTAATGCTTAAGGAAATGCTAAGTATTAAGAGCCAACCACAGGCAAAATCCTAAAGAAAGTCAAGCTGTCTTCTATAACTTGTCTATGAATCCTGCTCTCTCCCCTTCCATATATACGTAGTGCCAGAAACTCAGCCCCCACTAGACTCTTGCAACTGACCCCAGACTTCCTTAATTGAGTTATATCTCATACTCAGGACCCTTGTCTTTACTAAAATATTAGTCCTTAGCTGGGTGCAGGGACTCACGTCTGTAATCACAGCACTGTGGGAGCCTGAGGTGAGAGGACGGCCTGAGTCCAGCGGTTCGAGACCGTCCTGGGCAACTTGGTGAGACCTCTTCACCACAATAAATACATTAAAAAATAAATCAGCCAGGTTTGGTGGCACATGCCTGTAGTTCCAGCTACTTGGAAGGCAGGGGGATCACCTGAGCCCAGCAGGTCAAGGCTGCAGTGGCCGTGAGCATGCACTGCACTCCAGCCTGGGTGACAGAGTCCGACTCAAAAATATATATAAGACAATATAAGAGTTTAAGTCCTTTAAGACAACATAAGAGTTTTCAAAGGAATCTTCAGTAACTGTCCAAAAAGCTAACTAAAAGTGGAAATTGTCCTCTGACAGGATGGTGAGTCAAAGATTTGGGGGTGTATGCGCCTTTCTCTAAGTATTAATAGGCCAGCCCTTCATGCAGAGGTAAGAAAATAGAAGACCCAGACACCTGAAGTTGCCTACTCATACAGTAATTTCCATCTTTGAGTAATAAATCTAATTCAGAAAACATTACCAAATGCCAAAAAAAGCGGTTCACCATCCAATTATTTTATTTGGTTTTTGTTTGTTTGTTGTATGTGTGTGTGTGTGTTTTAATTTCAATGGCTTTAGGGGGCAAACGTGATTTTTTGTTATATGGATGCACGTACTGCATAGTGCATAGAAGTCTGGTTACAAGCATACCCTCCACCCCCACTTGTGCACATTGTACCTGACAGGTGATTTTTCATCCTAACCCCCACCCTCCCTCTTCTGCATTGTCTATGTCCATTATTCCATTCTCTTTGCCTTTGAAGTTCCTTAGTTTAGTTCTCACTTATAAGTGAGAACGTGCTGTTTGGTTTTCTGTTCCCTTGTTACTCCACTTAGGATGATGGTCTCCAACTCCATCCAAGTGCCACAAAAGACATGATTTAATTCCTTTTCATAGCTGAATGGTACTCCATGGTGTATCTACATATAACACCACATTTTCATTGATTTCATTTTCACTGATCAGTTGATGGGCATTCAGGTTGATTTCATCTCTTTGCAATTGTGAACTGTGCTGCAATGATCGTATGAGTTCAGGTGTCTGTTTTATGTAACGATCTCTGTTCCTTAGGGTAGACATCAAGTAGAA
Source organism: Carlito syrichta (assembly GCF_000164805.1). NCBI lineage: Eukaryota > Metazoa > Chordata > Mammalia > Primates > Tarsiidae > Carlito > Carlito syrichta. Next base: position 66,737 of record NW_007257469.1, read on the forward strand.
GGATTGCTGGGTCAAATGGTAGGTCTACTTTTAGTCTGCTGAGAAATCTCCATACTGATTTCCACAGAGGTTGTAGTTTACACTCCCACCAACAGTGCATAAGTGTTCCCTTTTCACCACTCTGTGCTAACTTATATTTTTGGTTTATTTTTAAATAACAGACACTCTGACTAGTGTAAGATGGTATCTCATTGTGGTTTCAGTTTGCATTTTCCTGGTGATTAGTGATGTTGAGCATTTCTTCATATGTTTTTTGGTCATTTGTATATCTTTAAAAAGATGTCTGTTCATGTCATTCGGCCATTTTTTTTTTTTTTTGAGTTGGAGTCTCACTCTGTCACCCACACTGGAGTGCAGTGGCCACTCCCGGCCACCGCAGCCTCAACCTGCTGGGCTCTGGCGATCCTTCCACCTCAGCCTTGGTTCCAAGTAGCTGGAACTACAGGCGCGCGCTACCATGCCCCGCTAATTTTTTTGATTTATTGTAGAGATGAGGTCTCGCCAAGTTGCCCAGGTGGGTCTCGAATCCATGGGCTGAGGTAATCCACTCACCTCAGCCTCCCAAAGCACGGGATTACAGGCTGAGCCACTGAGCCCGGCTTTCACCCACTTTTTAATGGGGTTATTTGCTTTTTTCTTGCTGATTAGTTTGAGTTCTTTGTAGAGTCTGAATATTAGTCCTATGTGAATATCTTCTCCTATTCTGTAGGTTGCCTATTTACTCTGTTGATCATTTCTTTTGCTGTGCAGAAGCTATTTAGTTTAATTAAGTCCCACTTGTTTTCTTTGAGTCAAAGTCTCACTCTGTTGCCCAGGCTGGAGTGCAGTGGCACACTCATAGCCGCTACAGCTTCGACTTGCTGGACTCAGGTGATCCTTCCACTTCAGCCTTCCAAGTAGCTGGGTCTACAGGTGTGTGCCATCAAGCCTGGCTAATTTTTTTATTTACTGTAGAGATGAGGTCTCACCAAGTTGCTCAGGCTGGTCTTGAACCCCTGGTCTCAGGCAGTCCTCTCACCTCGGCCTCCCAAAGAGCTGGGAGTACAGGCTTCAGTCACTGCGCCTGGCCAAGTCCCACTTTTTTATATTTGTTTTTGTTGCATTTGTTTTTAGGATCTTAGCCATAAATTATTTGCCTAGGCTGATGTCCAAAAGAGTTTTTCTAGGCTTTCTTCTAGGATTTTTATGTTAACCACCTAGTTAGTTATTCTGAAGCTACCATAAAGATGAAATATAGTGGTCCCCCCCTTATCCCATAGGATACATCCCAAGACCCCAGTGGATGTCTGAAGCTGCAGTTAGTGATAAATCCCATATACAGCATATTTTTTCCTATAACTACATACCTATGATAAAGTTTAATTTACAAAGAGGCACAGTAAAAGTTTAACAACAATAATAAAACAGAACAATTATGACAAAATTCAGTAATAAAAGTAATGTGAGGCTAGGCATAGTAGATCACACCTGTCATCTCAGCACTTTGGTAGGCTGAGGCAGGAGGATTGCTTGAGCCTGGGATTTTGAGACCAGCTTAGGCAACATAATGAGACTTTATCTCTACAAAAAATACAGGCTGGGCTCGGTGGCTCAGCCTGTAATCCCAGCACTTTGGGAGGCCGAGGCGAGTGGACTGCCTGAGCCAGCGTGTTCGAGACCAGCCTGGGCAACTTGGTGAGACCTCATCTCTATAATAAATAAAAAAATTAGCTGGGCGTGGTAGCACGTGCCTATAGTTCTGGCTACTTGGAAGGCTGAGGCGTCATGATCACCGGAGCCCAGCAGGTCAAGGCTGTGGTGGCTGTGAATGTGTCACTGCACTCCAGCTTGGGCGACGGAGTGAGACTCTGACTCAAAAATAAATAAATAATAATATAAAAAATAGCTGGGCAAGGTGGCACATGTCTGTAGCTACTCAGAAGGCTGAGGTAGAAGAACTGCCTGGACCCAGGAGTTAAAAGCTGCAGTGAGCCATGACTGTGCCACTGCATTCCAGCTTGGGCAGCAGAATGAGACCCTGACTCAAAGGAAAAAAAAAAAGAGTAATGTGAATGTGGTGTGTCTCTTATCCACATACAAAATATCTTGTAACGCTCTACAGTAAACAATTAAAACCATGAAAAGCAAAACAGCAGATAAGGGGAGATGACTGTAATACAAAATGCCTCAAGAAATAATTATGTAAGACATTTATATTAGCAATATCATACTGGTGTGATCTCATGAAACAAATTTTAAAGACACTTAGAAAATCAAAGTATTTATAGAGTGGGAATAAAAATTACTTTGAGTTTGCAAATTTGCAAAAAAAAAGTATTTAGGAAGGGAAATATTTTTGTAAATATAAAATAAGTATCTTATAAATGATAAGATTTATTTTGAAAAAGAAATATTACAAAGGTTTTCTAACTAGAGAAAATTGTAAATACTTTTTAGGAAAATAAAATTAATCCTTCTCTTGTCTAGGAAAAAACTATTTTTCTTTTGCTTTCCATATAAGTTAAAAAAATTAATGGATAGGTTTTTAGAAAATCTGAATTTTTTTCTGTAATAGACAACTAATCTTGTCCAAGGAGCCTACATAACTATTTTCTGTAATATTAATTATGTTTTTCCTAGCAGAATGCCTTATATACAGTGGACACACAAATATGTGATATTTGTTGGAAAAAAATGTGTCACTCCTGCTTCAGCTGCAAGCTGCTGACATTTGTTAATGTCTTTCACAAAGACTATATTATTGCAAATTTTCCTCAGACAGATATTTTATAATCCTTCTTGTGCCCCACTGATTTTCAATGTATCAACCATGGTGTCTGACTGAATTGTCAACCAGGAATTTTCATCATTTAATCAGTAGGCCACTCATTGGAAAGCACTGCTCGAAAGCTGCTCAGGCATATACTTATGTCTTATACCTAAAGAGTTATAATGTGTGGGTTAATAAGACCCATATCCAGAAGCACACGTAACAAGGCTAATAACCAAACAGCATATCCAGTTTTGAGGTTGACTGACTAATATCAACATTAGATTATGGAATCTGCTAGCCTTGCTACAAAATAAAGAGAAAAACAATGGCAATGTAAAGGATTGAGAAATATTTGGGAAAGAAAAACGAAAATTCAGAAGCTTCATTTGGAATGCAGGGTTTTAAGAATATTATTCTACCATATCTAAAAAGTTAAGAGTGACAAACTTAGAATCATTTCATTCATTTATGACAAACATTAGAAGAGGAGTCTTGGCAAGAAGAATGACCTAAGGAATAAAGGGAAAAATGAATCATTCTTTTAATGATCTCAATCTGGACGAACACTGTAGTGCTCCTCTTCAAAGGCTGTTAAGTGTGAAGCTGAGATATTTTTCTCCTCTGGGAAGGAGGTTACCCTTATTCCTAAGGTTGCTAAAAGTTTAGGTGAATCAGGCCTCTTCCCTCCTTTCCAAACTATCCTACTGCATACCATTTTTTTCATATAACTTAAATATAGATTCCTTAAAATGCACAAGATTGAGCCAAAATGGTACTTACATTCACACTGTATGACATCTAAGTTAAACTGCTGAACAGCTCCCATGCTTATTTGTTTTAACTCGCTGTCCAGTAGCATCTGCATTAAGGATGTTGACAGATGCTGGCAGGCTGACATGCAGGCTGTCTGGGCAACTTTCCCCTGTTTAAAACAAACAACCAAAAAAAAATCAAGCAAATAAACAAGCACAGAAATACATGATCAAGTATAAAAAATATTAGACACCTGGCATTCTTTTTGTTGTTTTTGCTTGGTACAATAGTGATTATTGGCCTTTCTGTTTCTCTATTCTGAGTGGCTATACCTTTATAACATAGGAATTAAAATTAATATTCTCAGTTCTCAGGGTACAAATGTCATTTTTAAAACTCTAATTGCACAAATGAAAATATATGAGTTAAAAACTTTTATTTCAGATCTCTAGAAATGTTGCAAGTGCTTTTTAAAATGCACATTAAAAATATGACATTTATAACATAAAATGTCATACTGATAGAACATTTTATCCATATAATGTTCTTTCAGCACTCCTTTAAATAATTAACCAAGTCAGAAAAAATGAAGTTAACAGTGTCATTTAAGTTATTATTACTTTGTAAACTGTAGCGAAAATTCAAAATATACTTTGAATCATAAGTCATTCAAATCAGAACATTGGTCTGTAGCATAGTTTCAATTACTGGCAAAAAAAAGGGCTTGCCTCCCAAAATGACTCCAAAATCATCTACAGATCTGCATTTCGTTTTAGAAATTAAGTTTCAAAACCACTCAGCAATTTGGAAATATATAGCTAATTTTAAGTAAACTATAAATATTTGGGGTTTTCTTTCACTATTATATATATATCATAAAATACTATCTACTAGAATAAGTTCCTAAAACTTTACATGAACCTTCACTGATGGTCTAGTTTTCTTAAAAATGACAATTTTGTGTTTAGTGTCTCTATTACATAGCTGAACTCACAATTCTACACCACTTTTAGTACAGAATGCTTCTTTGACAGGCTTTGCATTTCAGCTAGAAGTTTAAATAAAACATTATAAAGCCTCTTTTGGGTAAAGTTTTCCAGTGCAGGACTGCTCTTAGCATGGCTATCTTCAACCAACAATTATGTGATTTGGTGATGGACTGACTCCCATACGAATAGTTAGAAATAATGACTTCTGAAAGACATGCCATGTTTTACCTCATTTGCATTAACAAATATTTACCCAGTGGTATTAGATACTTACATTTTTTCCCTACTTATCACAAAGCCCAGTAAAGCTACAAAATCATTTTTAAAAACCCCAAACATAAATGCTACAATATATTAGTACAAAAACATTTTACATAGAGTTAACTTGTTAGAAAGGTAATAAAGAACATAAATATATTTTCAAGACGCTTATTAGAATGTTTATTCTTAAAACCATACATTAAAAATCAGACCAGAAACATACAACTTTTTGAATAGTCTTTAGCATTTAGAAACTACGCACAGTGAAAAACTGCATATATGAAATGGAATGTCAGTTTCTCAATCAAAAACTTCAGAGATAAAAGCTGATGCAAACAATATATTTGACAGATACTGATGAACTGCCAAAAAGGAATGTAACAAACAATGCAAAACCCAGCATGCTTCATGATCCCCCAAACCCAAGAGGAATTAGTCTGGGAGACATGCAGCTCCATTCCCCAAGCAGAATAATATCAATATGAATGGGAGGGGGGGAGGAGAAAAAGGACAAGTCAGTGGCATGTCATTTAATTACAATGTAATAGGCTTGAGAATACTTAATGGAAATGTCACTGGAATGACTAGTGCATTTTAGTTTAATGTGCTTCTCCATCAAATCAGCTCCAAGTCCTATTTATGTTGCCACTACCATATATTAACTACAAAAGCAGAATAATAAATTGCCAAAAAATTACTATTAAATTTATTTCATAAGCAAACACACTGTACAATGTTAGTGGTATCGCTTTAAGGAAACCTTTAAAAGTGAACGTGGGTTCAGATGACTACACAGCAAAGCACTGGAGCTAGAAACGATGGTAAGTACAGATACAGGCTACTCCACAAACCCAGCGGGATAGGCAATGAAAACACACACACGTGAATTTAGCTATTTATTTAAATAACACATGTAATAATAAAATTCTAATATTAAGTTTCTTTTGATTAGGTATATTAAACACAGGCTTATTGTTCTCAAAGATAGATGTCTAAAAGATTTCTAAAGTATTTTATAAATCTTCAAATTAATAAATTCCCCCTTTTTGTAGCTTGAAAATTAGTAATAGCAAAGGTTCAGATTCTTTAAATTTTAAAAAAGTTATATTCAATAAGATTGTATAATATTTTTTAAATGTCTACTTTCCAACTATAAAATGTGGACAAATATTCTTATACTTCAACTACTACTTATTTTAGATAGAAAAACTTTAATGTTCCAAAAATTTGCACACTAAAAAATATATCTGACTATTTTTGATGCCTATAGATTTTTGGCACGATTGGTGTAAGAAAACACCCCTTTCTGAACACTATTGTTGCCATTATTGTTAATGTTCTATTATAATACATCATTTTTTAGAATAAAAATAATCTAAGTATTTGTACAATTAACCTTTAAAAATCTAGCCCTTTCCATTAGAGATGCTCTAATGTTTAACATTACAACAAAGTCAAAATAATTAGAGAAGTGCCTGAGAAAACACAGCATATTTAAACAATTTCAAGCACCTAAAAATTTCTCCTGCCCTCATCTGATTAATCAATTGTAACTATTACTAACATTTTTTTCCCTTTAACAAAGTTCAGTAAGTAAGTAAAAACACCTGCTTAACTTTTAAAGGTAACTACTTTGTTACCCTGCTCTAACGTTTTTCTGAAAAACAACTTGCAACGAGAGAAAACCCTTAGACAAACTTCTTATATTTCAAAGGAACTTGTAAAAGAGAATCTGCTGACATATTAGATCCTTTTTGCATTACCCAAAAGCTTTTCTTCTAAGAACAATTGTGGTAAAGAGACATTTGGCTCCTAGGAAATTCCCAAAGGGTCAACCATATGCATCCTTCCATGGCACCTTCACAGTGCTGCTTTCTAGATTCATGTCTCAAAAGCAGCTTTCATCATTTACTTGTGTGTCAGTCAATATGATTTATGGACTGCATTCAACAAAGTCAAAGCATATAGAATGAGAAATATGACTACAATCTGCTAATTTGTTTTGTATTGAGCCACTTAAGAGTCAAAGACCTGATGTCAGACTGAGACCAGCAACACAATTAACCAGCCGGTGACAGATTCATCCATCCTCCCTGCCAGACTGTGCCAATCAAAGACAGCATGAGGCGACATTTGGTGAAATCAGTAAGAAAACTCATTCTCTAAGCAACCTATGTGAGACCTTGATTGACACTTTTTGAATTTAGTTTGTGGAACACAGCCACTCTTTACCCAATAGTCCCTCACTGCAAGCTGCGAAATAAGGCTTTTAATGCCAATCACAGGAACAATAAACTACAACCAGCAAGGCACAGTCTAAAAGGAATCAAGAAAACACATCTGTTTGTACGTCAAGCCAAATTTCCAAAATAATTTACTATTATAGATTAGGCTAAAGATACTCTATTTCCTTTGAAATATAAAATAACAAGGTTAAAAACAACACATTTTATTAGATTATGGCTCAAACCTGTTTTGGTTTCAAAGTAATGTTTTCACAGATCTGCTCTAATATAACAGCGGGAGAAATGTAGAATACTTAGAAACTAACTTGGCACATTTAGATTTTCATTTCAAGTTTTCACTTCTGTCTCACCATTCTCTTATTTCAAAGACCTAATAAAAAAGGGGTTGATTTCAACAGTAATTATTTAAAAGCATTTTTCAATGCTGCTTCACTCTCTCAAGTACATTTAAAATAAAAACATGCTCTTGAAATCACGACCATTCTTTCTGCATCGGTCTACTCTTCCTGGTGATCCCAGGAGAGCCCATTTTCTTTCATTTATAGTCTCACAAAAGAACAACTTTGTACAATAAACTATGTTTTCCTTTAGTAGAAAGAAATATAATAGACTCAAATGTATTGTACACCATATTATTCTTTAATTTGACAAAAGATTTTGTTGAAAATGGTCATGTAACTCTTGTCAGAAAAACATGGAAGTCTGAAATAATATCATAGTCAATTTGAATATTATGCCTATCACTGACAGTAACCTTATTAATTCTGATTGTGCATGGCTTTTAAAAGTCATCTAACTTAAAGCAATAAAATATTGTTATTTTATGCAAACTCACTGTCTCTCAGTTTGCTATATAAATTTCAGTTATAAGATTATGAAATAGTCTTTTCAGAGGCAAAAGAGGAAGAGAAGTATTTTGTTGAATACTTAGTCTTGTAAAGAGCCACCATGTACAGCCTTTAAAAAAATCTAGACTAAAAGAATGAGGTCTTTCATCAAATATAGAGTAAACACTAAAGTTAGAAATAAAAAATATTCAATTAAAATACACAAAAAAGTCTGGCCACAGTGGCTTACATCTGTAATCCCAATACTCTGGGAGACAGAGGAGAGAGGATTGCCTGAGCCCAGGGGTTCAAAACCAGCCTGGGGAACTTGGTGAGACATCGTCTCTATAATAAATCAAGAAATTAGCCAGGCATGGTGGCGCATGCCCACAGTTCCAGCTACTTGGAAGGCTGAGTCAGGAGAATCACCTGAGCCCAGCAGGTCAAGGCTGCAGTGGCCATGAGCAAGACACTGCACTCCAGCCTGGATGGCAGAGTGAGACTCCAATTCAAAAAACAAATAAATAAAAATAATATACACAAAAGATACCTAGTTGAAAAGTAGACATTTTAATTCAAGAAATCCATTATTCTTCTATTTTATATTAGTACCACTAAAGTTTTTACTATATGAAACAACTTGCTCAAATGTACATAATGCTATGAAAAAAAAAGATACCCAAAACATTAGTACAGAATATGAAAATTTCCTTAAGATGCTTTCACAAATGCATAAGAATTTCTCTACCTAGTAAGATCAGTTTCAATCTTATTTTCTGGCTGAACACTCTATATAACACTAAAATGTCTGATTCCTAATAATATAGAATGAGTTATAAAAGTTTAGATATCAAGATGAATTCCTTTAGTGAGTTTTAATAACTTTAATACTACCCTGAAGACAGATTTTTGAGATTAAGCCAAAAAGTTCATAGGTCTATCAAAATATAGTCATTCTAACACCCTCAACATTCCCTCAAGTGCCTCTGTTACAGTCTATATTCCTCTTATACTCTCTCTGTCCCCATCTAACTATGTCCAGCCCTGCAAGAATTGGTTCGCCATCAGTTAACCACAATCCCCACAATCAACTATAAATTCCCATTCTCCTCTCTCAGGCTTTTCTCCTTCCAACGATTTCCAATCAAATTATGCTTACTTCTGGGACACACACACACACACACACACACGGACTAAATAGAACATGATTATCTTAAAGTTGAAAAAATTTTTCCCTAACCAGGAAATCTTCAGGACTACTTGGCATATTTTTATTGTTCTCAAAACTTCCTTATCCCATAGGCAGCCCTTTTTTTAAAAAGTAGGATTTATTGAGAAGACAGAAAAGCTCCCACAGTGGGAGGGGACCCGAAGGGTTGCCCCGTTTTCTTTAATGACCTTTTAAGCATGGCCTCAGAAGGCAAGTAGCTGATGTGCACACATTTTTAGCCTTCTGTAAGCATCCCTGCTTCTGTCATGGCAGCCCAATAGTAATCCCCTTAGAAAGTACAGTAGTCCCATGGTAGTTCCCTTAGAAGGCACGTAGTTGATGTACCCAAAATTTTAGCCTTCTACGCTGATCACTGTATGACTCACTCTAAGTTTCATAGGCAGAAAGAGAATGCAAAGACAAGTAAAACAATAAAAGTCTACAGAAGTCAAGGTTTTGAAGAAAGGTGTCTGCTTCCAAATAGCTGATTATATTAGAGATTTAGTAGGAGGAAACTGGTAGAGGCTGCACGCACTTTTGCCCAGAGTAGCAGGAAGAGCTGCCAACTTGTGTCATGTAGGAGCTGACGATTATTTCCAACTCTTAAATCAATTTGATAACAGCAAATTGAGCAGCTAGGCTTATATTTAACTAGAGAAGGGCAACATACTAAAGCGCTATAACTCTTCTCACTTGGCAAATGTAAGAAAAGCAAGAGAAGTTAAAGATGATCTGTAATCTTCCCAGTGGTGACCCTGAGTAGTATGGACAAGTCACAGAATTAAGATAGAAAAATGGAGGCATACTAGTAACCGTTATGGAAACAGCAGAGCCATCTCCTGATCTCTTTAGGTAAACATCCATCTCAGAGTGTCAAGGCCATTCACAATCATTACTCAATAGTTAATTAAGGAATAAAATTTACTATATCACATCCCCAGTACAACTTAAAATTTCCAAAGAAGTTGCCAGAATCACCAACTGGCCTACAAAAGAGATGGCTTCCATATGATCATTTGTATACTGAACAAATGTCAGTCACCCAAGCCAATGACTCTCTCTTATTAATACATGTAAGTGGCTGATTATGATAAACACAGTCATACACAAAAACATAGCAAAGGTTAGGCCTTTGTCACTCACAGATTTATATTTGTTTCACCCTTTTGATGCTTTTTTTTTTGGCGGGGGGGGTCTCATTCTGTCACCCAGGCTAGAGTGCAGTGGCACGGTCATAGCTCATTGCAGCCTCAACCGCCTGGGCTCAGGCGATCCTTTTGTCTCAGTCTCCCGAGTAGCTGGGGCTACAAACACACACCACCATGCCCAGCTAATTTTTTAATCTTCTTTTTTTTTTTTGAGTTGGAGTCTTACTCTATCACTCAGGCTGGAGTGCACACTCACGGCCAACCCAGCATCGACCTGCTGGACTCCCGCGATTCTTCCGACTCAGCCTTCCAAGTAGCTGGAACTATAGGTGAGTGCTACCATGCCCAGCTAATTTTTGATTTATTGTAGAGACGAGGTCTTACCAAGTTGCCTGGGCTGGTCTCGAACTCGCAGGCTCAGGCAATCCACTTGCCCCAGCCTCCCAAAGTGCTGGGATTACAGGCTGAGGCACTGAGTCCGGCAATTTTTTAATCTTTTTGTAGAGATGAGGTCTCATTATGTTGCCCAAGCTGGTCTCAAACTCCTGGGTTTAAGCAGTCCTCCCACCTCGGCCTCCCAGCTGGGACTATAGGTGTAAACAACTGTGCCTGGTCAGGTTTCACCTTTTTGAAAATGACTCTAAAATTAGGACTTCATTTGCTGCGGCATACATTTGAATAAAAGGCTCTGTGAAATGGGTTACGATGGGGGGCAGGAGGGGAAGTCACTCAGAGACTGAGTGCAAAGTCAACCTTTACAACCCAAGGGGACTTTGCTTTCTTCTGTTAGTTGACATGAATGCAGTAGCTCTCATTAAGGCCTGCAGTTTCAATGACATTTTACAGTATTTTCTAAAGGAAATGATATGCCATAGTGGTATTCTCAAATTTGGGGAATCTCAAAGTTTTGGTGTATACTCATCCTGAATGACAAGGGTTTACTGGACATGTAATTTTCACTAGGCTAAGCCCTAAATTGTGGGAATGGAGTTGGGGTAGATACCATTAGAGTCACTTCTAGTTGAGGAATACCTGACATGAAGCCTTAAAAGAGTAGGGGGAATATATCACGAGATGGGAAAACACATATATAAAATAAAACACAACGCTTAAAGAGTGGTAGGTGTGATCAAGGTAAAATACTTACCATTTTTTTTCTAGAAACAACCTTGCACATGACACTCAACAATACTGAGAGTGAACAGTAAGTCCTTTAGACACTTACAGTAGGCTTTTGCCAACTGCTCTCCTCTTGCTTCCAAAGTTATTGACAGAGGCTTTTAATCTCAACACTACCATCTACCACACTGATTTCCATAAGAGGCAGAAAGATGTAAAGTCACACAACAGCCTAAATCACCTGAATGAAAGAAAAAAAAGTGATGGAAAGGCTGTGGCCCACTTTCTGGACTCCTCCCTTCTATGCAGTATTAGTCCAAACATGCGTCTTTGGTGGGACTTCACTCTGCAAAGTTCAACCTCTTTACTTTCTGTATTGTAACACTTTGCATACATCATTGATAATTCTACATTAGCATCTTGGCCTGTTGCATTTTCTGTTATCTCTATCTGACATGCAAACATCTTACAAATATGAATGCACCAGTGCTGGTCCACCTCTCCCATTCTCTACCCTCACCTTTCTCCATTATTGTTCCCGCCATACAGGGGAGAAAAAAAGAAAAACAGAGGCTCTTTGGCCTCACCAGATGCTGGCCTGCACAGGACACTTCTGACTCCAACACCTGTTCTACCATCTCCTGTCTTCCTCCTCAGGGATCTGACTTCCTTTTTACTATCTTTTTCTGCAATAAAAGGTAATTTCGACTCAAACAATCTTTTATCCACAGACTTTAGTCCCCTTCTTCTCCCCTCCATTTTAACTTTTTTTTCTTTCTGGCATGGAATATAGCTTAAAGGGTGAAGATACCATTTGACTTCCTAGCACTTTGCTACTCCTGTCAATAAAAAGTCAAGTAACTTTCTGAACATGAATTATGTGTTGCCATCTGGTAGTAAAACTGTCACGTGGTGCTTTGCTCAAAAAGCCTGGACCAATGTGCTAGTCTATTTCATTTATCTGTTAAAGAGAGAAGTGTACATATCTTTAAAAAGAGATATATATAAATAAATGTGTGTATGCATATGTTTGTATGTATACTAACACAGCACATATAAATCTATTTAGTCTACAGACTGAGAAGAATCCATTTTTAATTATTTCTACTGATCTTTCTTTCAACTGCTACTTACCCGTCAGGTCTTGTAGTTCCCTTCTAATCTACTGGCTTCCTACTGAAACTCCCATGCTGTTTCATTTTAAAAAGCTCTTTCATGACTGTTTCTTCCAACTAAGCCCTGACCGACAGCAATTCAAAATACTGTTTTCTACAATGTTGGACAGCAGGGAAATATTTAAGTATGCTATGCACACATAGATATAACTTAACAAAATAAAGTTTCTCACCAAGATTACTCGGCATTTAGCTAACGGACACACCATCTTAATAAATGCCTAAAAGGATTAGAGTTATAAAAACTTAAGTATGTTCATTTTTGATTAAGATGATTTTTTTCTTGCAATTAATGTCTAGCAGTGAAAATAAACTGTCTTACTACATTAAGGACAAGCTTAATAAGAATATAAATTCTAGGCCAGGTGCAATGGCTCACACCTGTAATCTTAGCACTCTGGGAGGCCAAGGCAGGAGGCTTGCCTGAGCCCAAAAGTTGGAGACCAGCCCAGGCAACACGGCAAGACCTTGTCTCTGCAAAAAAAAAAAAAAAAAAAAATTAGCCAGGCATGGTGATATACACCTGTAGTCCCGGCTATGTGGAAGGCTAAAGCAGAAGGATAAACTGAGCCCAGGAAGTAGAGGCTGTGGTGAGCCATGATCATGCTACTGCACTCCAGGTTGGGCAACAGAGTGAGACCTCAACTCAAAAAAAAAAAATATATATATATATATTTCAATTCTATTTCAATTAGTAGGCTATGACTACTTACACCTTTTTCATTTACATCTCTCTCAGAGTTCTTTAACTCTCTCAGTGCCATGACATACTGTCAATGGTTTGTTCATGTTGATTTTTGTATTCTTGTAATAAAATCATTATAACAATATGGAAATGGACATCAAAACATATCATAGAAATACTGAAAAAATTTTCATTACCATAAAAATAAGTATCTCAGCCGGGCTTGGTGGCTCAGCCTGTAATCCTGCGCCTTTGGGAGGCTGAGGTGAGTGGATTGCCTGAGCCCGCGGGTTCGAGACCTGCCTAGGCAACTTGGCAAGACCTCATCTCTATAATAAATTAAAAAAAAATTAGCCGGGCATGGTAGAGCATGCCTGTAGTTCCAGCTACTTGGAAGGCTGAGGCGGAAGGATCGCCGGAGCCCAGCAGGTCGAGGCTGCGGTGACCGGGAGTGGCCACTGCACTCCAGTCTGGGTGACAGAATGAGATTCCAACTCAAAAAAACAAAACTATCTCACATAAGTAACTTTTTAAGAACACTGAACATTCAAGTGTCAAAATTTTGAATGCAAATGTATCTAAAACTGATCTCAAAATCTGCCCCTGCCTTCTTAAATTGATGACAGTAACAATTTGAGTTTTTGGATGACAGGGTCAATGTTACTTCTGTATTTTGAACAACATTTCTGTATTTTGAATACATAAATGGATTATTGGCAGGAGATCTGTAGCAAGCTTAATAAACACTCAATGATTAATACAGTCAATAAGTAAAAATGCCAAGTGAAAGCCTAAGAGTCGATCTCTTCAATAGGACAAAAAATATCTGTCCTTGGTGTTGGGCATTTGCAACAGTCACTTTGGTGCTAAAGGGTCTTTTACTTTGTTTTACTCACTACTAAATTTATCGTTGAGTCTAGAAAGTTGTGGTTTCAATTACTGTATTATTCTTTCATGAAGGGGTGTAAGAAATGAGTCAAGTATACACACAAATGTTTCTAATCAGTATGGACATCACACTCACACAGTTACTGTCCAAGTTTCCGCCTTAGAGTCACAGAATGCAAACTTTCACTTCATAACTAGAAAGTGTTTATATTTGATAAATACATTTCAATTCAAAAATTTATTTTGTCAATATACTTTTTATACTCTTTATACAAACAAGAAAATGACCTTCATGTAGTTCATTTCTTTACTATTTCCCTCATTTGTACTTTAAAAATACTTCTCAAGCAGTTACTTTGTGTAAGACATTGTGTTAAGTGCTACAGAAGATACAAAGTTGAATAGGTATCCTTGCTGATATAAGGGGATTAAGTTCTAATAAGGGAAACAGCAAAAATATAAAATATACACAAGACCCTAAAAGAGAGAGAAAATATCCACACATGGTTACGTGGAATCAGCAAAGGCTTTGTGAAAGAGGTAGCATTAGAGATGGCTTTGGGAAGAAATGCAGGACTTTTACAGTTATAAAATGAAACCAAGGTAGAAAATCCAAGATAGATCCAACACACAATGAGTATACCAGCTTGGATGCACATGTTGTGCAGTGGTCAGAGATGTATATGGAAAGAGGTTGAGATCATTTTTTACTTAATTTAAGAGATAATCAAGAGCGCCCAATGGTTCTGAACAGGGAAATAAGATCAGACTGCGCTTTAGAAAGAATAATCTGATACAGCTATGTAGGATGGACTGAAGTAAGGAGACACTGTTGGTAGAGACCAACTGGAAGACAATTATAATAATTAAAACTTGAACTTCAATAACAAAAATAAGAACAAAGAGGAGAGGCTCTAAATTAGGAATATTTAAATTTCAAATGCTAGATGAGATTATTTTTCCCCTAAGGAGAATTTTCAATATTTATACATTCAGAGAATTATATGTTAGTTCTTATTCTGACTGTCAAGAGCTCACAACTGGAGGTGAAAAGGGCAAATACAGAAAAAAGAAAAACATGATAAAACCATAAAAAAGGTAAGAGCAAAGAGCAACACTGGGCTGGGTGAGAAAAAAACATTTGCACTGGGTCATGGATCACAATGGGTCATGCACTGGGTCAGATTTCTTAAGTGTAGTTAGAGAAAAGAGTTGAAAAGAAAAAGCATTCAGGAAAGCATAAATTGCCTTAGAAACATGTAACAAATAACAAGTAATATTTTTCTGTGTTTATTATATGCCAGGCACTTGTTCAGAATATTTTATGTATGCTATCTCATTTGACTCTCACAAAAATCTGTGAGGTATATACTGCTATTGACCTCATTTTATAGATAAGGAAAGATCATAGAGAGGTTTCCTAAAGCACAGCACTCACCACAAATGCACCCTAAGATTAACTTTCACAATCAAGTCCCAAAGAATCTTGACTGCTTCACTAAAATAACTAATATTACCTTCAAATTTAAGTTTCTACAAAACTACAAATATACCTAGGACACTTCCAAAATAATTAGCATTTAATTAAAATACCTAAACAGAGAAAAATAAGCCTGCAGGAAGTTCATTATTTTCTAATTTACATGCCAGCTTTTTAGCTTGTATCTACTTACCGACATGGCTGCGTGATCACTGTTGTTAGTCTGAGAAGAAAGTCAGCAAGGCAACAAATAAAAAAGGAAAATGCATTCCAATAACAGCAGAAGCAGTGTTCAAAGTAATATAAGAAAACACCCTTTCAAACAAGTAAGTTGGTTCTGCGTGTGTTGCTAACTTAAGGGTGTTACTACTACATAAACATGACTATCATTTTATTTTGAAGATTTATATGTGTTTTTATATCCACACTAATCAGATAAATCCTCTTCCAAACTTGTATCTATCAAATTAAGTTGTCTTGTCAACATTAGAATACCAAGACCTTTAGCAGTTATTAAATGTCCACTTAATGGGTAAATTTAGGAAACACCAGTTCTTTGAAGGGGTTCTTTGCTAAAGAGCAGCGATTCTCAAACATTAAGCAAAAAATATAGATTTCTAAGGTCCAAAAAAGATATTTACCCAGAGACATGGATTTAACCTTATTATGTTAGGTCAATGAAACAAAATCTATTTATTAGTGGAAGCTGAACATATGGTATGGTCTAGACTGAATGTCCCCCTCCATTTGGGAAGCTGTCCTCTTCACCAAATACATAATGAGTAAAGCAAAAACCACAGAAATGGAGAAGGTAGATACCCAACTAGCCAGGCTGATCAAGCTAACTTAAGCAGCAGGATAACAGTTGTGTTAGCCAGACTCTTTTGGAAGGCTGGGCCAGACCCTAGATAAACTCTTAACTCCTTTCCAGATTTAACTTCCAATATATTTTGTTTGAGTGAGTATAATTATTCTACCACCATAGTTATTTTATTCAGCAATAATTTACACAATTCACAACATCACGAGGAAATTTAGCTAAAATTTAGTAACCTAGTCAACAAGTGGCAGTAAACAACATTCAACATATAACTACCATGTTTTAAGTCATGGGACAAGTGATAATGAAAGCATTATAATTCACAACATACCATTTTTATATGAATTATATCAATAAATCAGATCACCATTATTCATTGCTATTATACATTTTGAAAAATCAATACCCAAACAAGAAAAACCAGTTTTAAGTATATATATATATAACATATGATATATTCTGGCATCACATGAAAGAAAGGATTATTAAAGCTATTGATTTTACAGTTGACTATTACATTTTTCATTTCCAGTTTTCAGTCATGTAAAAGGACATCTGAACCCATGTACTTAATTCAGAAAAAAAAGTGTAAACCAAAAAATAAAAAATAGAAATGTGCAGGGCTAAGAGGAAATAAGGTGCCAAAATAAATATGTTTACATTTAGGTCAAAACTTTACATCTGACTGAGAGAATGATGGTTAGAAATATACAACATTATATACAGGGACCTTAAGATGATCTACTCCAAAAACTTTACTTCCAAGAGAAAGAAGCAGGTTGTTCGAAATCAAGATGGTAGACAAAGTTAATGTGTTTGCTTCCTATCCGTCCTGAGACACAGGTGAAAGAAAAAAAAGTATAGCATTGCAAACATAAATAAATAAAATGTTAAACAGCAGAAAAAATGAAAGTGTGTGGAGGAGTTCATCAAGAGGTGTTTTCTGAAAGACAGAAAGCAGATGAAACAGGGAGACAACAGCCATAGTCCATTAACTGCTACTACATAACTACAGTGGTGCTGGGAGCCAGCTCTGCATTAAAGTCCAGAGTTGACAGGTATGAAAGAACCAAAATGAGAAATGGGATGGAAAATGAAAAGTAATTGAAGATTCTCAGAACAACTGTGCCAATGATTCCCCACCTAGAGAGCACTGACTTTTTACTTTTCACTTCCCTAGTGAAAAAACATTTTGGAAAGAGCTGAGGCTCCTGGTGTGGGTGGAAGAGAAGGGGAATAGAGAAGGGTGGAAGGGGATGGGGAGAAAGGAGGAACAAGGAGGGGGAGGAGTGGGAACTCATTCTCATGACATTTCTTATATTAAAAATGTTTTAACAGATCCTAAAACCTAGATGCTAAAAGACAATAGAGAAATGCAATGAAAGTTATCGGAGAAAAAAGGTATTCAACCTAGAATTATATAACCAGTCAAACTATCAATCAAGCATGAAGACAGAAGACATCTAACATGCAAGAACTTAAATAGTGAACTTCCCTTTTGGGGGGAAGTTACTGAGGAAGTTTTGAGGCAGTTCAGCAAAACTATCTGGTAAAGCAATAAAAAACAAGACAAAATATGGGATTCAGGAGACAGTTCCCAATCCAGGAGGGCAAGAAAGGAAATTCCTAAGATAATACTATATCCTAATTCTAGTGAGCAACTAGTACAGGTTAGAGGCAAAAACCTCTGGAAGAGAGGTCTCATAGAAAAGAGAAATTTACACACAACTGATGGAAAGATGGAAAGAAATTTAGAATACCTGATATAATGAAGGTACAACATTCACTTATCAATAAGAAAAAAAAATCGTATCTCAAATACTAAGTCAATGAAAATGTGATCTAATTTCATTAAATAATGGAGTATAATAAAAATCTACTTGACCTCAATCCTAGAAGTATTCTCCTTCAAGTACCCAGAATTTAAGATACTGGACCCAAAAATGAAAGGAAAAAACAAAATTCTAGCTTACTATGCCTTGTCTAAAGGGAATAATATTGACATAATCATAACAAAACAAGTACTGTGGATTTCCATTCAGTTTGGGAAGTCAGCCTAAGGAAAAGGACAGATTTGATAGAGGCTGCCAAACAGAATGTAAACATAAATGACACCAATAAAGGTAAAAATAAAAGTGTAGTTATCAGAAAGTGGTAGATGGAAGAACGAATAGAGCAAAGGATGGAGGGCTAATTCCTTCATCGTATATAGAAGGATATTAAGCTACTGATTAAAGTAGAGAGAACAAGAAACAGAGGCACATTGCAACTGTTTTATATAAAGAAATAAACAGAAGAAATAAAAATACTAACAGTCAATAGGAAAAAAAGAGGAAAAGAGAAAAGTTCTTGTGTGTGCTTTATCTTTCATAGGACCACTGTATGTTCTGTTATTTATTTATTTATTTTTTAAGAAAACCAACAGAAGAAAGAAAACCAAATGGTGGAAAATGGTAGTCTGGGAAATGGGAGTGGGAAAGGGGAAAGGGCAAGGAGACAAGCTAGTTTCCACCCTAAATTCTTCTGAACTACTTACCTTAATACTATTTATGAGTATTAACTGGAATAAAGGTGAGTTAAAACAGAACAATCTCATTTTTAGTTCTATGAAATAAAATTTTTTTTTTTTTTTGAGTTGGAGTCTCACTCTGTCACCCCGACTGGAGTGCAGTGGCCACTCCCAGCCACCGCAGCCTCGACCTGCTGGGCTCCGGCGATCCTTCCGCCTAGCCTAAGTAGCTAGAACTACAGGTGTGTGCTATCATGCCCAGCTAATTTTTTGATTTATTGTAGAGATGAGGTCTCGCCAAGTTGCCCAGGGGCTCAGGCAATCCACTCACCTCAGCCTCCCAAAGCACGGGATTACAGGCTGAGCCACCGAGCCTGGCTCTATGAAATAAATTAGATGTTAGCAAATTATTCCAGAGGTTAAATAAACTGTTTTCACAACTGTAGTTAACTGAAAGAGTCAGACCTAGAACCCAAATCTCAAAATTTTCAAAATGGTGCTACATCCTCAGAAAATAATTATTAATGAGAGAACGATTTAAAAACTTAGATACTATCCATTTCTATCCAATTCATGTATCTTCATTTATTATTTAATGTATATTTCTCAATTAAATAAAGCACATTATGGTTTACAATCATTAATGGAAATCAAAAATGCAAAACAAAAGTTTAGTGACATCAGATACATTTAGCAGGGAGAGAAACAGGCCCTAAGTATAAAGAATTTACAAAGGACACTAACATAGCACATCAATAAAACACTAACAGCCCAAAGTAAACAAACCAAGAAAAAAATTCTTCAAAGGAAACACCTAAAAAGGGAAATACCTTAAAAAGGAATTGGATAGATAGGGAAGTAGATACTGAATTTAAAAATCAAATAACAGAATTCCTGATTAAGATGGTTGACATGAGGCAGCCAGACTGAGTTACTCCTACAGAGTGAACCAAGATAGTTTCCTCAGCATCCAAAGAGGAATAGATCCAGCAGCATGCCCCCAGGAAGCTCCAAAGGAGTGATAACCTCTTAGAGCAAAGAAGAAGAAAAAAAATCTACCACCCTAGGCTGGAACTGGCCGGACTCTTTCCTGCACATAGCCCACCACAACCTCTGGACACAGCAGGGTAGGTGGGTGACTAGAGTTCAGGAGTTCTGTGCTCCTGTTGCAAACTTGCAGGGCTCCCTGGACCCTGTGGGACCCCAGCCTCTCACAGGAAACTGTATTCCCCACAGCCATGCTCTGAGGAGAGTGGTACAGGAAAAAAGCCTTGAGCAGCACCAGCCAGCTGCCATTTCCCAGGAACTCAACTCTTGCAGGGTGGAGCAGCTGCTTTCTACCTGCCTTTGGAGGGAATGGGCCCCAAGGGCAAACTCCACAGCTGTAGACAATTCCTGGCTGGGTGGGTTACCTGAGAATACCTGATGCCAGATGTACCTTAACAATCAGATCCTAGACTGCCTGAGGCAAGATGGGAGGAGGGTGGGATGTGCTGCTATAGCAACTTCTCCCTCCCCTTGTGAAATCTTTGGTGTCTTCCCTGCACAACAGCATCATCCCAGCTGCCTGAGACTCCTTTCCAAACCCTACCGGGGCAGCTAAGAGTATACTTGTGGGATGCATCATCGCCTTTCCCTTGCAGTACCCCAGAAGGCTCAAAACAGACAGAAAACTTGGGAAATCCCTAGAGACCAGCCCTTGGCTGGGGCTGGCTGGGCACTTCCTTGGAACAACACTTGCCAAGTAGAAACCCAACAGCCACCATGGCAGCTGGCTTTCTTCCACAAGTGCCACTGCTGGCCAGAGGTCAGCAGTACAGCCAACTGCATAGGATAAATACCTCAGCTTTGGGGAAGGCCAGATCCCAAGTGCCAGCTAACAACACTTTCCACACCACTCTGGCGACTCAGGATACCAGGAGCTAGTGCGGGTACATAGGACTGTCACAACTAGCAATTGAGAAACATACTACACCGAGGCTATATATAACCAAAGGAACCCTACAGTGCCTATGTCAGTCCCCTGTCAACCTCAAATAAGAAGAAATCATCTACCCAAATGGGAAGGAACCAGAAAAATAATTCTGACAATATGAAAAAAACAGTTCTCTAACACCACTCAAAAGACCACACCAATTCTTCAGCAATGGTACCTCAACCAAAGTGAAATCTTTGAAATTTCAGACATATAGAATTCAAAAATTGATAATAAAATTGGTCAATGCACCTCAGGAGAATGTTGAAAACCAACATAAAGAAATAAAAAAAAAAACTATTCAGGTCATAGATGAAAAATTCTCTAAAGAGATAACATCTAAAAAAAAAGCAGAAATTCTAAAAATGAAAGAAGCATTTAGAGAAGCACAAAATGCAGTGTAAAGTTTAACAGTAGATTAAAACAAGCAGAAGAAAGGATCTCAGAACTTGAAGACAAAGCTTTTGAATTCACCTAATCAGACAACAATAAAGTAAAAAGAATCAAGAAAATGGAACAAAGTCTACAAGAAATATAACATTATGTAAAACGTTCAAACCTAAGGACCATAGGTGTTCCTTAGGAAGAAGAGAAAGTAATAGGTTTGGAAAACCTATTTGAAGAAATAATGGAGGAAAACTTCCATGGCCTTGCCAGAGATCTAACATTCAGGTACGAGAACTCCAAAGAATCCTGAGAAGGTTCATAAGGTCATATAATCATCCAGCTATGCAATGTTAATGTGAAGAAAATAATTTTAAGACAAGTGAGACAAAAGCATCAAATAACTTACAAAGGCAAACCAATCAGACTAACAGCAGACTTCTCAGAAAAAACACTACAAGCCAGAAGGCACTGGGGTCCCATCTTCAATCTCCTCAAACAGAGTAACTGTCAGTCAAGGATTCTGTATCCTGCAAAACTAAGTTTTATAATTGAAGGAGAAATTAAGACTTTCACAAATGAGCAAACATTGAGGGAATTTGTCACCACTAGACTGGCTGGCTCTACAAGAAATATTCAAAGGAGTCCTAAATGCCGAAACAAAAGGTTGAAATACGCCAGGAGGAAATCATGAAGTTCACAGGCTTTATGGAACACCCACACAATAGAGAAAATAAATAAGCAAAGCAACTAGATAACAACCAGTATGATGAATAGAATAGTACCTAACACATCATTTTTAACTCTGAATGTAAATGGTTTCAATGCCTCACTAAAAAGATATGGACTGGCAAAATGGATAAAAAGACACAACCCAGATATCTGCTGCTTTAAGAGATCTACTTAGCTCACAAAGACTCCTATAGACTCAAGGTAAAGGGGTGGGGAAAAATATTCCATGCAAATAGAAACCAAAAACAAGCAGGAGTAACCATTTTTATTTATATCAGATAAAACAGACTTTAACATCAGTAAAAAAAAGACAAAGACGGCTATTATATAGTGATAAAAGATCAATCCAACAAGACATAATAATTTAAAATATATATGCAGGGTAACCCCCTAGGTCCCCTACCACTGTGGGAGCTTTTCTGTCCTCTCAATAAATCTTGCTTTCAAAAAATTAAATTAAATTTATATATATATATATATATATATATTATATATATGTATATGTATATATGCACCTAACACCAGAGTCCTCAGCTTTATAAAACAAATTCTACTAGACCTAAAAAAAAAGGAGACAGATAGCAATACAATAATAGTGGGAGACTTCAACACTCCACTGACAGCAACAGAAAGATCATCAAGGCAGAAAGTCAACAAAGAAAACACTGGATTAAACAGGACTCTAGAGGAAATGGAACTAACAGATATCTACAGAACATTCCATCTAAAACTACTGAATACACATTTTTCTCATCAGCACATGGAACATTCTCCAAGAAAGACCATATGATAGGCCACAAATCAAGTCTCAATAAATTAAAAAAACAACATCATATCAAGCACCATCTCAGACCACAGTGTTGAATAAAACTAGAAATTAACTCCCAGAAGAAATGGAGAAGCCAAACAAAGATATGGAAGTTAAACAATTTGCTCCTGAATGATCCTTGGGTCAACAATGAAATCAACATGGGAACTAAAAAATTCCTTGAACGAATGACAACAATGAAACAAGTTATCAAAACCTCTGGGAAACAGGCGAAGTTGTACTCAGAGGAAAATTTATCATGTTTAAGGCCTACATTAATAAGACTGAAAGATCACATATCAACAACCCAACATCACACCTTAAGGAACTAGAAAAACAGAAACATAGGCGAGTGGATTGCCTGAGCCTGCGAGTTCGAGACCCACCGAGGCAAATTGGCAAGACCTTGTCTCTACAATAAATCAAAACCTAGCCAGCCATGGTAGCATGCACCTGTAATTCCAGCTACTTGTAACGTTGAGGCGGAAGGCTTGCTGGAGTCCAGCAGGTCAAGGCTGGGGTGGCCAGGAGCGTGCCACTGCACTCCAGTCTGGGCTACAGAGTGACACTCCAACTCAAAAAAAAAAGAAAAAAAGAAACAAACCAAACCCAAAGCTAGCAAAAGAAAAGAAATAACAAAGATCAGAGCAGAACTAAATGAAATTAAAAATTTAAACACAATACAAAAGATCGATGAAACAGTTAGTTCTTTGAAAAGATAAATGTAATTGATAGACCTTTAGCTAGATTAATTAAGAAGTGAGGAGAGAAGACTCAAATTAGTTCAATCAGAAATAATAATAAAAAATTACACTGATACAACAGAAATTCGAAAGATCATCCAAGGCTATTATTAAAACCTCTATGCAAGCAAACTAGACTATCTAGAGGAAATGGATAAATTCTTAGAAACATAAAACACCCCAACCTTGAATCAGGAAGAAATACAAACCCTGAACAGACCAAAAACAAGTAGCGAGAATGAAACAGTAATTAGAAGTCTCCCAACAACAACAAAAAATCCAGGTCCTGATGGACTCACAGTTGAATTCTATCATACCTTCAAAGAAGAATGAGTATCAATTTTACTGGAGCTATTCCACAGATTGAAAAGGAGGAAATCCTTCCTAACTCATTCTGCAAGGCCAGTATCACTCTGACACCAAAGCCAAGAAAAGGTACAACAAAAAAAGAAAACTACAGACCAAAATCCCTTATGAACACAAACACAAAAATCCTCAACAAAATATTAGCAAACTGAATTCAGCAGCACATAAAACAAACAAACAAAATCTACCATGACCAAGTGGATTTTATCCCAGGGATGCAAGAGTGGTTCAATACACACAAGTCAATAAACATGATCCACTATATAAACTGAATTAAAAACAAAACTTACCACACCACACCTCATCAAAAAAAAAGAAAGAAATATTTTTGTGGAGGAGCCTGACTTGACTAAAGCCATATTATTAAAAGTATTTCATTCAGGCTGGGTGCAGTGGTTCAAGCCTGTAATCCCAGTACTCTAGGAGGCCGAGGTGAGGGGACTGCCTGAGTCCATGGGTTTGAGAACAGCCTGGGCAACCTCGTGAGACCTCATCTCTACAATAAATCAAAAAATTAGCCAGGCATGGTAGCGTGCACCTGTAGTCCCAGCTATTTGGAAGGTTGAGGCGAAAGGATCGCCGGAGCCCAGCAGGTCAACGCTGGAATGGCCATGAGCCTACCACTGCACTCTGGCCTGGGTGACAGAGTGAGACCCCAACTCAAACAAACAAACAAAAGTATTTCATTCTGTAATATTGTACAAATTTTGTTGTTTTAATAGTTCACAAATTAATGAGAAGGTTTTAGGTTCATCAACATCTGGCAACTGCCAGTTCCAGGCATGTGTATATTATAGACAATGCTATTCAGGACTAAACACGGTATGTTATCTTAGAATATTATTATTTGATGACGATGACGATGATACTTAGAGCTCCTTGAGTTCTTATATGTACCAAGTAGTATGCAAGTATTTCCTATGGATTTATTCAAATAAATATTCACAACAACAGCAACAAAAACAAAAAATGAAACTTATATGATCATTTCAATAGATGCAAAAAAGCATTTGATAAAATCTTGCATCCCTTCTGGATAAAAACTTTCAGCAAAATAGGCATAAAGGGAACATTCCTCAAAATAATAAAAGTTCAGATTAAATAGTTTGTTTTTATGTTCAGTTGTATCTTATTATGTGATAAAAATGTTGATCAAATTTCTTCCTATTTTATTTGTGGAACACTACTCCATTCATGTTTCAGCAGTTCCATTATTTCTGAACACACCTAATAAGATCAGATCATGTTCATCCCACTGTAATCTTGTTAGTCTTGTTAGGGCCCATATGAAGAATCCAATGTTTCAGCTTCTTTATACCCAAATACACTTGTTGTATCTTTTTGTTCTTGATGTTTCATCAGCAGATTGGCCAAGATTACATGCATTATGGCTATATACCAGGATACACAACGCTCTTGTTTTACTTTTAATCTCTTGCCTCAAAAATAACCAGTAATTTCTTGGCCCTTTCTAACTGGAAAAACCATTGATTATATTGGCTTTTATGACAATTACTCCTACCAGAGTTTATTTCTATTTACATCTACACTGTCAATTTCATGGTTTTGTTTTGGTTTTAGTGGGAAAAGAGTTGTAGTTATTTTGGATAAGAAGTAAAATAAATGAAAACTTCAAACAATTGGCTAAGTGATGATTCTTTACAAATTGATTTATAATAATGGAAAAGGAAGTTTGCAACCTAGGAAGTTGATTTAAACCAGTAAACCTCAGACTCAAATTAGAATCTAAAATATTCTTTAGTGAGCAAACTTATAAATTTTTGAAAATTTTAATACTTACAGGCAAATGAGTAAACACTTGAAAGATGCTTCTCAAAAAATTAATAAGGTCCATTAAATAACCACTAGCTCTTCCATCGGGTTCAGACATTGTCCAGTCATAATCAGCAAGCTGAACAAATTCATCAATTTTTTGATTCAGTTTGGTATATATTTCTTCTTCAGCTGCATGTCGAGCATCCTGACAGAGGACAAAATAACAAAAGAAGCAATTACAGAGACAGATAATAAAGCAAGTTTTTTCAGACTCTAAATTGTATCTTGTATTTCTCTTTGGTCTGATATTTTATTCATTTATTCAAAGTCGGGAAAACTGATGGTTTTTTGCTGGCAGTACTCTTTATCTATTTGACTGGATATTATCCTCTTTTCTTTCTTCTTTCCCCACCTCACTATCCCCTTTTTTGTCTTTATGTGATATCAATTCCCGAATTGTTCTCACAACTCTAAGAAGCTCCTTAGGAGAAACAGAAGTGGAAGAACAAAAGTTATTAGGAATGCAGAATACCACCTTTAGCCATTGACTCAGAGACACTTGAGAAAAATTAAATTGGTTGATCACAGAAGAAATGAAATAGTTGCTGGCGCTGTGAGTTTTGGGGAGGAGAAGGGGCAACAAAGAGAGAGAGAGGGAGAGAGAGAGAGAGACAAGTAATTACTTCTCTGAGGAGAAAGAAATGGTAGGAGGGTTGTCAGGAAAATAACATAGGAAAGATCTCCAAACATTCTCTCTTCCATGAAAGCAACCAAAAAATTAAAAGTTGTCAAAATCAACTTTTTTTTTTTTGAGTTGGAGTCTCACTCGGTTACCCAGACTGGAGTGCAGTGGCTGCTCCCGGCCACCGCAGCCTCGACCTGCTGGGCTCCGGCGAACCTTCCGCCTCAGCCCTCCGAGTAGCTAGAACTACAGGCGCGTGCTCCCATGCCCAGCTGATTTTTTTGACTTATTGTAGAGATGAGGTCTCGCCTGCCCAGGTGGGTCTCGAACCCGCGGGCTCAGGCAATCCACTCACCTCAGCCTCCCAAAGGCGCGGGATTACAGGCTGAGCCACCGAGCTCAGCTAAAATCAACTTTGTCAGAATTGTGTAAAATAACCCCAAAGTATCCACGCAGCAACTGTTCGAGAAAAACAGTTGAGTCTTGTTAAGAAAATGAGCTCTGAAGCATTTTAACGTGTCCTACTTCCACTTGCCCTCTCTGCTCCAGTCCTACAGTAAATTGTTGATTGCTTTTTTTTCTGTACATGGGTCATACTTTTCTGTTTCTTTGCATGACTTGTATTTGTTGATAACTGGATATTTAAAATACTAATAATATAATGTGGCAACTTGGGAAGTCAGATTCTCTCACCTCTGTAGGGTTTGTGGTTTCTCCTGTTTGTTGTTTATTTTGTGATTTTTTTCTGAAATCTATAAAGTCTATATTCAGTGTCATGTGTGACCACCGTAGTCTCTGCTTGTTAGCTAGCTGCTTGAAAATTAGTATCCTGAAACTGTGGTGAAAACCCAGCCTGCCAGCCACCAAAGGGGCAGAATAGGGTTGGAGCTCCTTCAAAGTCACTTTCCTGGAGAATTATCATTGCTTGACTTATCTGGTGATTCTCTGGAAGACCCACCCCCCACTTATTTTATTTGACATGAATCAGGGCTTATCCAGTGCAAAAGTCTTTTCCCCAGGGGTATTTGTTTTTAAAACAATTAGAGGCAATTGTTTCACATGGAAGATGCCGGGGATGATAAGTAAAACTGAGACACACAATAAGTTAACCAAAAAGCTTCAAAGGAAAAACCTGAGAATGAGATGTCCACAGATGGCAATGAAAAGCTCTGACAGATTCCTGGGAAGCTAGAAAGCCATGGGCATGCACAGGGTTATATACACACTCAGAAATGACCTGAGTTCTCCAATCTCTCTTTTACAGCTGACCTTGAAGTTCTGTGCAAGCAGAAAGTGAAAACTAGTGCAGAGTTGTTAACTTCCTGTCTCAGTGTTTAAGGCATACCCAAATATGCACACAGAGCTCCTCAGCAAAGACTGAGGAACTTACTGGTTCCAGGCTTTTAAGGAAGTCTGTTTCTAATCACTAGCTGACAGCTAGCTAACAAGCAGAGACTACGGTGGTCTCACATGACATTGAATATAGACTTTATAGATTTCAGAAAAAAATCACAAAATAAACAACAAACAGGAGAAACCACAAACCCTACAGAGGTGAGAGAATCTGACTTCCCAAGTTGCCACATTATATTATTAGTATTTTAAATATCCAGTTATCAACAAATACAAGTCATGCAAAGAAACAGAAAAGTATGACCCATGTACAGGAAAAAAAGCAATCAACAGAAATTGTTGGAGGAAGTCCAGATACTGAACTTCTAAAATGAAAATTTACCTACCTACTTATCTAGTCAGGGTCTTACTCTGTCACCCAGACTGGAGTGCAGTGGCATGATCACAGCTCAACACAGACTCAAACTCTCAGGCTCAGGTGATCTTTCTGTCTCAGCCTCACAAGTAGCTAGAACTACAGGCTTGTGCCACCACGCCTGGCTAATTTATTTTTTATTTTTTTGTAGAGACGAGATCTTACTATGTTGTTTAGGCTGGTCTCAAACTCTTGGGCTCAAGAATCCTCCTGCCTTAACCTCCCAAAGTGCTGAAATTACAGGCAGGAGCCATCATGCTCAGGTCTATTGATTTTTAAAAATTTAGCTCTAAATTCTGAACTTCAAACAACAAACACTTTATTTTTATTTTTTAATTGTTTGAGTTGGAGTCTCACTCTGTCACCCAGGCTGGAGTGCAATGGCACACTCAATAGCCACCCCAGCGTCAACCTGCTGGGCTCCAGTGATCCTTCCACCTCAGCCTTCCAAGTAGCCAGAACTACAGGCGTGCGCTACCATGCCCAGCTAATTTTTTATTTATTGTAGAGACGAGGCCTCACCAAGTTGCTCGGACTGGTCTCAAACCCTTGGGCTCAGGCAATCCATCGGTCTCAGCCTCCCAAAGTATTGGGATTACAGGTTGAGCCACTAAGCCCAACCAGGCCAAACACTTTAAATAAAGCTATTTAAAATATGTTCAAAATACAAAAGGAAGTCATGCCTAAAGAATGAAAAGAAAAAAATAAGAATGATGTCTTATCAAATATAAATAGGACAGAAATTATTTTTAAAGTGCAATAAATGAAATGTAAAAAAAAAAACAAATGCACACACACTAAAGGGGTTCAACAGCAGATGTGCACAGGCAACAAAACCCCAGAAAACTTGATCAACAATATAAATCAACTGGACTTAACAGACTTCTATAGAACACTTCATTCAACAATAGCAGAGCACACATTATTTTCAAGTAAACAATTAAAATGTGCAATTTCCACATTTTAAAGGTTTTTTTTACTCTTGCTCCAATTTGCACACTAACCACTTAGTACTCACTGCCACAGTGGACTGGAGAAAACCAAGTACTGGTTGACAACTTTCCATCCGCATGCCTGCCTTCATAGTAGGATTGGAACAGGAATTCCAAGATTTTTTTTTCTCTTCCCACTCAGGTTTAACACAAAGTTGACATAGTGAGGTAGTGAGGAGACCACAACAGTGCCTCTCCTCAATTACAGAAGAAAGTAAAAATAAACACTACTTTAGATAAAATGGAAATTCAATATAAGTTAATGCTAATGGCATTAGCTGAAATTTTAAGGAAGCACTACTGGCCAGGCACAGTGGCTCATGCCTGTAATCCCAGCACTTTGGGAGGCTTAGGTGGGAGGATTGCTTGAGTTCAGGAGTTGGAGACCAGCCTGGGCAACATAGTGAGACCCTGTCTACAAAAAATTAGCCAGGCATGGTGGCATGCACTTATAGTCCCAGTTACATGAGAGGCTAAGGTGGGAAGACT
Source organism: Carlito syrichta (assembly GCF_000164805.1). Lineage (NCBI taxonomy): Eukaryota > Metazoa > Chordata > Mammalia > Primates > Tarsiidae > Carlito > Carlito syrichta. The sequence continues at coordinate 96,314 of NW_007257469.1, forward strand.
GCCTAAACCCAGGAGATTGAGGCCATGGGGAGCCGTGATCGTGCCACTGAACTCTAGTCTGGGCAACAGAGTGAGACCCTGTACCAAAATAAATAACATAACATAATGAAGCACTACTAAATAGGGTAGTTGCAAAATTGAATTCTGATTCAAAACACTTTCTTATACAGTTTTGGTAGCAGATTGCTTCCAGGATCTCCCTCAGATACCAAAATCTGTAAATGTTTAAGTCCCTTTATAAAACAGTATGGTATTTGCACATAACCTACACACATCCTCCCATATATTTTCATTTTTTATTTGTAGAGACAGGGTCTCGCTAAGTTGCCCAGGATTGTCTTGAATTCCTGGCCCCAAGCAATCCTCCTGCCTCAGCCTCCAAAAGTGCTGGGATTATAGGTGTGAGCCACTTTGCCCAGCCCTCTCGTATATTTTACTTTATTTTTTTTTTCATTAATCAGTTATTTTTTATTATGGTTCTGTGGGGTACAGTTAAGGGTTAGGTGTACAATTACGTTTCATTCAGGCACCCTGTTGATAAGAGGTGTTTCCCCATCCCCAGACAGATATTTGCTACTGTTAATCCCATCCCCCTCCCCCCTGTAGTTTCCCAGTACCGTCAGTCATTTTCTTATAGTATTGCATTGGATGTCCAAGGTCCATTATATGAGTGAGAACATGTGATATTCAGATCTTTGTTTCTGTGAGAGGTCACTCAGTATTATAGACTCTAGTTCCATCCAGGTTGCTGCGAAATTCATGATTTTGTTCTTTTTTTATGGCTGCGTAGTATTCCATCGTGTATATATACCACATTTTTTTAGTCCAGTCCTCTTTTGATGGGCAGCATGGTTGTTTTGATGGGCAGCATGGTTCTTGCTATTGTGAACAACGCTGCAATAAACATATGTATGCAGGTATCTTTTTTATAGAGTGATTTGTGTTCTTCAGGGTATATTCCCAGTAGGGGGATTGCAGGGTCATATGGAAGGTCAATTTTTAGAGCTTTTAGGAATCGCCACACTGCTTTCCACAGAGGGTGCACTAGTTTACACTCCCACCAACAGTGTAGAAGTGTTCCCTTTTCACCACACCCTCTCCAGCAGCTGTTATTTTTTGAGTTGTTGATAATTGCCATTCTGACTGGAGTTAGGTGGTATCTCAGTGTGGTTTTGATTTGCATCTCCCTGATGATTAGTGAGGTTGAGCATTTCTTCATGTGTTTGTTGGCTGCTCGAATGTCTTCTTTAAAAATATGGAACGCTTCACGAATTTGCGTGTCATCCTTGCACAGGGGCCATGCTAATCTTCTCTGTATCGTTCCAATTTTAGTATATGTGCTGCCGAAGCGAACACCCTCTCGTATATTTTAAATGATCTTTAGATTACTTATAACATTCAATACAAAGAAAATGTTATGTAAATAGTTGTTACATTATATCATTTAGGGAATAAGGACAAGAAAAAGAATTCTACATGTTCAGTATAGACACAACAATCTATCTTTTTTTCTTCCAAATATTTTTGATCCATAGTTGTTGAATTTGCAATGCAGAACCCAAGGATATGGAGAGTGGACTGTAGTGACTAAAGCTATTAGTATCTCTCTAATAAAATGTGGAATATAATGCAAGTTTCCTGAGAAAAATATTAAGATCGAGAAGCTTAACATTAGCAATGGCCAGTAACACCGTGTCAGTCATTACAGATTCAGTATTCTGACTGATACAGGAACACGACATCCATTAAAATGTGAGCTCCATTCAGACAGGAAGTCTGTGTCTGTTTTTGTTTACTGAGATTTCCCTAGCACCTAGAACAGTGCCTGGCACATCATGGGCAGTAGATGAGTACTTGTGAAATGAATAAAGTAGATGAGTACTTGTTCACTCCTGTCTTGAAAAGGTTTATAGTCCAGCTGGGGACAGAAAAGTACCACAAATATACTAATTATGGAATGAATACATGCAAAATTAGTATTGACTGCATGTACAGTGTTGACTGTAAGGGAGATTTCATGGAGGAAAAGCTACGTGGTAATAAGGAAAAATGGGACTCTAGAAGAAGTATTGATGTCTAGAAGAACTTGCTGTTCCAGTTACTGTTTATGAATAACAAAATACTCTAAAGCTTTGTGGCTTAAAACAAAAGCATTTTATTCTATTCACAGGCTCTATGGGCTAGGGAACAGTGGCGATGACTTTGTCCTACAATCCGGGACCTCACCTGGGATTACTTGAAGGCTGGCAATTCAACTCAACAGCTAGGGGTTAGAATCATCTGGAGGCTTCTTCACTCATCTGTCTGGCACCTAGAAGGGGCAGCCTCTCCATGTGGCTTGACTTTCTGAAAGCCAAGCATTTTAGTGTTTCTTCAAAGCACTGAATTGACTAAAGGGTAACTGGGCCTCTCATATGGCAGCACAGGACTCCATGTGTGTTCCATACTTGGAATAAGGTGGAGGCGACACTGCCTTTGTGTTCTGGCCTCAGAAGTCTCTTATTATTTTCACTGTTCTCTATTGGGCAAAGCAGTCACCAGTCTGTCCAGATCAAGAGAAAGGGACATAGACACTCACTTCTCAATGAGAGAAGTGTCAAGGAATTCGGAGTCACTTAAAAATCACCATCCCTGCTAATAATAATAATGAAGAAATGGCCCAAAGAAAATAGGCCAGTACTTCCACTTACTACACAGAAAAAAAAGACGGGGCTTGAGAAAACGGACGGGGTTTGATTCCCACTATTTAACTTATCTTTCTTTACATCTTGGGCAAATTAACTTTTGTAAAGCTTTGTTTTCTTATCTATGAAATGTGAATCATCCCTGCCCCACACGCCTGTTTTGAGCATAAGTCTATAATTAATACAGAGTACCTAACAGTACTTGGCACGCGATAGGGGCCCAAGAAAACATTAGTTTACTTATGCCTACTAGTGTTGGGTACCAAATAATGTTCAATAAACGTTTATTAAGAGAACTGTAGGGAGATAATTAGTACATCAGGATCCCAAGTCTTCCAAACTGCCAAAGTCAGCTTAACTTACTGTAGTTATGACTGTGTAAGTCAAAAAATAAAAAATAAAAATAGGTATTAAACATTCACAGAACAATTTAAAAAATGTAAAACATTAACAACCAGAAAAGGGTCTAATTTAACATGTGTTCGTCAAAGCAGTAACACATTCCTCTCTTTAACTTCCCTAACAACAGGGGCAGGCAGCTAAGATGCCAAATGCTTATGACCTACAGAACTACAACCTTTATATATCACCTTAATGGCACACCTGTAAGTTCATTTCTTGAAGCAAAATAAACACGTTTATTTATCACTTTGCACTTTGTCCCAGTGTTCATAATCAGTTTACTCATTCATGTCTCATTACCTTTACTAAATCTAAGCTGATAAATACAGTTCACTACAGAATTGGAGCTAGACAGCAATTCCAGAAGGCAGTTGGGTAAAAGAGCCCTCAGCCTCAGACCCGCATAGTCAGTCACCCCACGAATACTCTGCTTCCACTCTGTCACCAGGCAAAGAAAATTGAGAGTCTGATAGCTCCTGTCTTCTCCAACAGTCCCTATCTGCACCCAGACTGCTGTTTATGATTTCTCTGGCTTTTCTGGGATGCCTTTAACATGGGCAGGAAGAGAAAGAGACACACAACAAAAGTTTTAAAGCCAATTCAAAAGACTCTTTCCCTCTAAACTTACAGAGCTAAAGTACAAGGTTAAATTTTAGATATTTATAAAACTGGCTATTCTTTTAAGAGCCTAATTCTTTAAAATCTATGACATACTTAATTGCTTTTTACTATACAGAATTTTATTCAAATAAAATAAAGATGTTTACATTATCCTCGATTTTAAAAAGCTATATGGGACAATTAAAATATTAACTAAAAGTTGAGGGTAGGGACCAAATACCTAGAAATTTTGAAGTCATGCGAGAAAACAAAACAATATTTTTAGTTTTTTGAGTCAGAGTCTCACTCTGTTGCCCAGGTTGAAGCTGCAGTGGCACACTCACAGCCACTGCAGCTTCAACCTGTTGGGATCAGGTGATCCTTCCACCTCAGCCTTCCATGTAGCTGGAACCACAGGCCCATGCACCATGCCCGGCTAATTTTTTTTTTTTTTTTAATTTATAGAGACGAGGTCTTGCCAAATTGCTCAGGCTAGTCTCAAACCCCTGGGCTCAGGAAATCCTCACACCTCCACCTCCCAAAGTGCTAGAATTATAGGCGTGAGCCACCTTGCCCAGATAACAATATTTTTATTTCCAGGAAGAAAATTACACAAATGATAAAACCATTCCAACTATCATCAAATGAAGTGATTACAATGACATATTTCTGAACTTCCTATTCAGTGATAAAGTGATTCAGAAAACATCAATTTTTTAAAAAAGGAACTAAGCTAAGCTGGAAGTGGCTCAGCCTGTAATTCCGTGCCTTTGGGAGGCTGAGGTGAGTGGACTGCCTGAGCCCGCGGGTTCAAGACCCGCCTGGGCAGTGAGACCTCATCTCTACAATAAATCAAAAAATCAGCCAGGCGTGGTAGCGCATGCCTGTAATTCCAGCTACTCGGAAGGG
>NW_007257469.1:100928-129732 GCF_000164805.1 Carlito syrichta
GCGGCCACTGCACTCCAGTCTGGGCGAAGAGTGAGACTCCAACTCAAAAAAAAAAAAAAGGGAACTAAGCTAAAATAAAGGGGGAACATCAACATTTATCGAGTACTTTCTGTTGCTGTTGCTATCGAGAGCTTTGTTGAGCAAGTTCCGCTTTTTCCAATTACGGTCTAGGTTAATATCAACTTTTCTCAAGATGTTGAAAAACTGGAGGGAGGAGTACTTCATATTTTAAGAAGTATATTAACAGCAAGCAAAGAAATCCAAGTCAGAGACAATCAGTTGTGCTGTGACAAAGAAAGATTTCAGACAGCAGTTGTGAGCAGGAGCATAATTAAAGTCAACACCTGAGAGGATTTTTCCAAGGACAAAGGATTCTGCTTATTTTATAATCCAGACAAATATAATCAATCAGAAAGCATATGTGCCTTTGGTCTTTATAGCTGCATGAACTGACTCACTACATTTTATTTTTAAAGAAATAGGAGCAAAGAAAGAAAGGACAGAAAAGGTTTTCTTTGTAACTTTTCATGTTGTTATATAAAAGAACACACTGAGTTATTTGGTAAGACATTCCTAAGAGATGATTACTACTGGTGATTTAGTGTCTGATTAAAAAATCAATTTAGACTTATTGGGAAGTTCTACAGTTGAACCTCAGTCTCAATCCTTACGACCTAACCAGAAGGTCAGGAAGATATCAACTAACTCTTTTTTTTGAGTTGGAGTCTCACTCGGTCGCCCAGACTGGAGTGCAGTGGCCGCTCCCGGCCACCGCAGCCTCGACCTGCTGGGCTCCGGCGATCCTTCCGCCTCAGCCTTCCGAGTAGCCGGAATTACAGGCATGCGCTACCACGCCTGGCTGATTTTTTGATTTATTGTAGAGATGAGGTCTCGCCAAGTTGCCCAGGCAGGTCTCGAACCCGCGGGCTCAGGCAATCCACTCACCTCGGCCTCCCAAAGCGCTGGGATTACAGGCTGAGCCACCGAGCCTGGCCTCAACTAACTCTTAAACAACATTTAAAGATTCAGTTTATAAACAAATGAATTCTTCCTTTGCATGTTAAAGTAATAGTGCCCTCTGGAGGCAGAGATGTATCTGGCATAATTTGAGAATTATTTTTTTATTTCAATGTACAAGAGTTAAATATCATACTATCAGTAGTTCCTAACCATAAGTGTACAACAGAAATTTTAAAAACCTGCACCAATGCCACCTAGACCTCCTGAACCATAAGCACATGTGTTCTGAATAAAAGTTAAGTAGTGATAGCTGAACATTTTAGTAAACATCTATGCTTTACTATTTATCATTCATTCGCCAGGAATAGTTTTCAAAGATGTCAGGAAAATCACCCTGCCCTCACTCGTAGCTATTTGATTTGGGTAAGACTGTTTATTTCCCTGAACAGTCATTGAAATCACTGAAATGATTCGGGCAGCAATATCTCACTCCATGGATGGAACCTGATAAGTTTAAGCCAACTAGCAATTTTCAACTTCTTACCCACAAGGAATTCCAGAGCAACTTGTGGAGAGAGACAGTCTCCCTTCCTTTAGATGACAGGGTATGAGGAAAGTTTTGGACTGTGATCAGGTAGCCATTTGATACCAGAAGGAGAGAGTCTAGAGTTGCTGGGTCACCATGAATAATCTGAAGACAATCAAAATTATATCAAGCACAATTAAAAGACAGGGCTGGGCACGGTGGCTCATGCCTATAATCCCAGCACTTTGGGAGGTCGAGGCAGGAGAACTGCTTGAGTCCAGGAGTTCGAGACCAGTCTGAGTAAGATAGAGAGACTTTGTCTCTATACACACACACACAAAAAAAAGACAGAGGGACTCTGGGTCAAGGGTGACATCTACTGAGCAGTAGACTTCAGTCTCACCTGAAATCTGAAATCTGCCCTATTCTTGGACTTCTCAGTTTCACTGGCCAAAAATTTTTTCTTTATTGTTTAAGAAAGTTTGAGTTGGTTTTTGTGTCAGTTCCTCCCCGTTTTCTGTTAACAGCCCTGAATAATACAAGTATTTTATTTGAAACATTTTATTGAATATTTAAGAAAAAATTACATTTAATTTTACTCATTTAGAGCAAATGGTATGATATTTTTCTGGGCCTTAAATATATAAGCAGAAAACGAGGTTAGAAATGTCACAGAAAGGTGCTTCCCTAGCTAACATCTTCCTGCTGTAATTCAAGGAACAACGTTCCAATAGTCCATACTCCTTATGTATGTATTTTTAGACACAGGGTTTCACTCTGTCACCCAGACTGGAGTGTAGTTGTGTGATGGCAGTGCACTGCAGCCTCAAATTCCTGGGCTCAAGTGATCCTCCTGCCTCAGCTTCCCAAAGTGCTGGGATTACATGTGTGAGCCACTGCACCCAGCCTAACCCATGATCTTGACCCAAAAATTTCTAAATATTAGTTATACTGCATATAGCGTCCAGCTCATTATCCAACACCACTTCTGATGTTAAAAACAGAGGGAGAAAAAGCAGATCAGACTAAGAAACGAGCCTAGTATTTAGTTATGACAAGGGAGAAGGGTATGAAAATGAAATGAACAGAGAGAGAAGATAATTTAAGAAACTACAATTTAAAAATATATATACATAATTTCCATTAGATGTTTTAGATGTCAGTGTGACAATCAATAAAAGTTGTTTTATTCTATATTTGAAACTAAAATTAATTGAAAAGAAGGATTTGCTTGCTTATGTTTCTCATTAAAATAGGGAAGGGGCTGGGTGTGGTGGCTCAGCCTGTAATCCCAGCACTTTGGGAGGCTGAGATAAGAGGATTGCCTGAGCCCGGGGGTTCGAGACCAGCCTGGGCACCTTGGCGAGACCTTGTCTCCATAATAAATCACAGAAACTAGCCAGGCGTGGTGGCATGCATCTGTAGTTCCAGTTGCTTGGAAGGCTGAGACGGAAGGATTACGTGAGCCCAAGCAGGTCGAGGATGCAGTGACTGTGAGGGTGCCACTGCACTCCAGTCTGGGTGGCAACAGCGAGACTCCAAAATAGAAAAAAAAAAAAGAGAGAGAGAAAGAGCACTAATTCACCTTGATACTTTTCACCAGGTTTTTTCATTACACTATATCACTGTAATTTTAAAAAAGGGGGAGGGGGTAGCAGGTTTTAGGATCGGTATTGTGCCTTATACACATGGAAATCATGGACTACCAATTGATCAATACTCTGGGTTAAACAAAGCTCAAGATCTGACCTACAATAAAAAAATAAAAAGTAAAGATCCAAAGAAAACTTACATAAATTACAAGATCTGAAGTCTCATTAAGTTCTAGAAATCTTTCTAAAAGATTGTTCTTTATATATTAAAAAATACAGTCCCATGGGCTGTAAATCAGGAAATAATCTCATAGTTTAAAGTAGGCATGTCCCAAGTAGTATACCAGATTACTAGATGTTCTATTACAGATATAGGTTACTGTGGAAGTTATAGTTAATTACACCAAAAACAATTTTCAGGGAATAATTCAAAATCCTTCTTAGGGTAACAAGAGTTTGCAAGGTAAAGTGTCACTTAAAAAGTGATAGCTCAGATAAAAGTTTTTTTTGTTTGTTTATTTTTTGTTTTTTTTGAGTTGGAGTCTCACTCTGTCACCCAGACTGGAGTGCAGTGGCCCCTCCCGGCCACCGCAGCCTCGACCTGCTGGGCTCCAGCGATCCTTCCGCCTCAGCCTTCCGAGTAGCTGGAACTACAGGCGCGTGCCACTATGCCCAGCTAATTTTTTTGATTTATTGTAGAGATGAGGTCACGCCAAGTTGCCCAGGCGGGTCTCGAACCCGCGGGCTCAGGCAATCCACTCACCTCAGCCTCCCAAAGTGCTGGGATTACAGGCTGAGGCACCGAGCCCAGCTCAGATAAGAGTTAAAGAAGCTGAAGACAAATATTTAAGTAAAAGAACCTGAAACCAAATTCTTCTATAAAGAATTATATTTTCCCCAGAATATACATTCTAACCACATGTAAACCAAACATGATTTTTAAATAGAAAAGGAAACTTATTAACATAAAATGAGTAAATATGATTTTATATTCCTTCTTCAAGGTCACTGCATTTTAGGTTTGGAATCTCTGAATACAACTTCAGCTTTCTGGCTTCTGTGCGTGGGTTTATACCAATTCCTTCTTTTCCTCATCTCTGCCAGTTAAAATCCTACCCATGCTCCAAATTGATGCAAATACCCAAATGCCTTCAGGATCCAGGCAGGTAATAATAATGAGTAGGGCAGATAGGGTATGATAGGCAGATAATTATAGAGCTTAAGTCTCATCGAAAGGTATTCAAATTCAAAATTTTTTTTTTTTTTTTTTTTTTTGAGGTGGAGTCTCACTCTGTCGCCCAGACTGGAGTGCAGTGGCCGCTCCCGGCCACCGCAGCCTCGACCTGCTGGGCTCCAGCAATCCTTCCGCCTCAGCCTTCCAAGTAGCCGGAATTACAGATGTGCGCTACCACGCCTAGCTGATTTTTTGATTTATTGTAGAGATGAGGTCTCGCTGCCCAGGCGGGTCTGGAACCCGCGGGGTCAGGCAATCCACTCACCTCAGCCTCCCAAAGGCGTGGGATTACAGGCTGAGCCACCGAGCCCGGCTTCAAATTCAAAATATTTAGAAAACCTGCAAAACCAGATCAAACATGTCTACAGAACCAAACTGATCTACTTATTGTACACTGTTATTTGTTTGCAGTTATCGGCCCTTTTAGATTAAAAAATCCTGGTGGTTAAGAAGCATTCCTCATCTTCCCCTTAGCAACTAGCACAGTATCACAAAAATATATTTTTGCTCAGTGAACATCATGTGACATATCTCCCCAGGTGAAAAACAACAGTTTAAATAGAAACTTCTAAGGAATTATTACTTTGTTTCAGGAATATCTTTTGGGACAAAATCAAATCCTTTTTTTTTTTTGGAGTTGGCATCTCACTCTGTTGTCCAGGCTTCAGTGCAGTGGCGTGATCATGTCTCTTCACAGCCTTGACCTCTTGGGCTCAGGTGGTCCCTTCTGCCTCAGCATCCCCTGTAGCTGAGACTACAGGCATACACCATCATGCTCAGCTAATTTTTTGTTTGGTTTCTTTGAGAGAAAAGACCTTGCTATGTTGCCCAGGCTGATTTCGAAGCAATCCTCCCACCTAGGCCTCCCAAAGTGCTGGGATTACAAGCATGAGTCACTGTGTTGGTCAAGCTGCATTTTAAACAAGACATATTTTATTTCTTGCGCCTTATCAAAGTGGCTTATCCTAGAAAAACCTAAATCCCTCGTAGAGTCACCTGCTGACTACCCAACTTCTACAGGGCAACAGAGGTTTTGAGCTATCATCAGTGTCTAGAAAAATTCAAAATCTGGTCTTTGGACTATCTAGGATAAATGCAGGTCACTGTAAATTGAATACTTCTCTAATTTCCAAGCTATCTGAATTGTCTCCTTTCCTTTTGAAAAGGTGTGTGCTTCATTTTTACCTTTTTACCTTCCAGGGGCTTTTATATCTTCCAAAGATTCACAGTCACCAGCAGCTTTGTAGAAGCATCTGTCCCTCCTTAAGTGGTTGCTTATAATCAGGTTTGCAAATCATCTGATATAAATAGCTTTTTAAAGTAGTCCTCAACGATTTCTCTCCCTGTTCTATTTCTGCCTTCCACAATCTTTACAAGTGGCATTTGCTATAATTAACTGATTAATGATGATAAATTAATTTTTTTAAAAACTGAGCACTTTGATTTATCTGTAAGGGTTGAGGTAGTCTCTACATCTTGTTGACTTTCTTCTTTTGCTGACAGAACTGAACAATGCTTTTTTTTTCTGTTAGCTTTTGTTTCTGGAAGAGTAGCATCTCCTTTATTTACTTTTCCATTCTTCCATATCCTAAGTGACTTAATTGCTCAGCCTATTTAATAAATATTTTATCTGATCTGCTTTTGCTGTTTTCTGATTTACCTTTTAGGATTTTATGTCATTCAAATGCATCGAATCAGCTACAAGCATAAAACTGTCTCATGCAGCCCTCTCTAGTAGGAGACAACAGGAAAAGGGGAAGTGGGTGGTAAAGGGTAACAAAAGAGATAAATGTCACAAGAATTGCTTTTTAAAAATAACAATCAAATTGCACATATAATACAAGAAATTTTATAAACACTCTACCAATAAAAAGGACTATACACAGTTAAAAAAGTTATATTGCAAATGACCTCAACAAAGCAATAAATCAGCTTTAAATATGTAAAATATCAATTAATATTAAAATGAGAAATTTTAAAACTGCATATTTATAAATACCTTCATAGTTTTAAATGTTATACCAACTTCTGAATTTATATCTTTAATGCTAACATTAAAATAAATATAAATTATATTTTACCCATACAGTAACACCTTAGTCAGAGGTCACACATCCAGGAAGGAAGCAAAAAAAGTCTGAGTAGTCCAGAATGATACTACAGCTCATATACCAATAAATAAGGTGTAATAAATTCCATTATGAAATACTATACTAAATTTAAAATATAAAACTACAGCTACATGCAACAACACAAAATACCATAAATCATGCTGAATGAAAATTAGACACACAGAAAGATGCATTCTGTATGATTCCATTTAAATAGAACTCAAAAATAGGTAAAATTAATCCATGCTGTTAAAGTGAATACTGAGCAGAAGAGACCATGACAAAAGAGAAGAATGAGAAAGCATTGTTCTGTAATGTTCTACAATGCTAGTGATGCGTTATTTCTTGACCTCACAGTTGTTAAGAATGGGCTTAAATAGACTATTTTTTTAGAGCACTTTTAGGTTCATGGCAAAATTAAACAGAATGTACAGATATTTCCCATACACCCCACAAACACTGAAGTTCACAGTGTACACTGGGTTCACTTAAGGTGTTACACATTCTATGGGTTTTGACACATGTGTGCACCATTATATTATCAAACAGAGCAGTTTCACTGGCCCCCAAATCCTCTATTCTTCACCTATGTGTCCCTCTCTCCCCACTCACTGGCAACCACTAATCTTTTTATGGACTCGATAGTTTTGCCTTTTCCAAAATGTCACAGAGTTGGAATCATAAAATATGTAGCCTTTTCAGATTGGTTTCTTTTACTTAATAATATGCAATTAAGTTTCCTCCATGTCTTTTCGTGGCTTGATAGCTCATTTCTTTTTAGTACTTAAAAATATTCCATTCACTGCTGGATATACCAGAGTTTATCCATTCCTATGGAAGGACATCTTAGTTGCTTTCAAGTTTTGGTAAGTATGAATAAAGCTGCTATAAACATTCATACGCACGTTTTCTTTTCTTTTCTTTTTTTTTTTTTTTTTTTTTGAGTTGGAGTCTCACTCTGTCGCCCAGACTGGAGTGCAGTGGCTGCTCCCGGCCACTGCAGCCTCAACCTGCTGGGCTCCAGCGATCCTTCCGCCTCAGCCTTCCGAATAGCTGGAACTACAGGCATGCGCTACCACGCCCAGCGATATAAGCAAGTTTTCATGTGAATCGAAGTTTCCAACTCCTCTGGATAAATACCAAGGAGCATGATTACTGGATCATATAAGAATATGTTTAATTTTATAAAAAGCTACCAAACTGCCTTCCAAAGAGGCTGTTCCATTTTGCATTCCCACCAACAATGAATAAGAGTTTCTGTTGTGCCAGCATTTGGTGTTGACATGCCTCGTGAATCTGGCTGTTCTAATTGTTGTTTTCTTTTGCATTTCCCTGATGACATGTGTATGGAACACCTCTTCATTTGCTTATTTACATATCTTCTTTGGTGACGTGTCTGTTCAGGTCCTTGGCTCATTTTAAAATCCTTGCTCATTTTCTTACTGCTGAGTTTAAGAGTTTTTACCAAGTTTTAGGTAAGAATCCCTTATCAGATATGTCTTTTACAAATATTTTCTCCCAAAATATTTCCTTCTCACTCCGTTGATAGTATCTTTCACAGAGCAGTTTCTAATTTTAACAAAGTACAATTTATTATTTATTTCATGGACGGTTCTTTTGAGGTTGTATCTAAAAAGTCATTGCCATACCCAAGGTCATCTAGATTTTTCTCCTACGTTATCTTCTAGGGGTTTTATAGCTTTGCATTTTACATTTAACTCTATAATCCATTTTGAGCCCATTTTTGTGAAGGGTGAAAGAGGTCTGGTCTAGATTTCTTTTTTTGAATGTGGATGTCCAGTTGTTCCTACACTATTTATTTAAAAACTATCTTTGCTACATTTTATTACCTTTACTCCTTTTTTCAAAATTCAGTTGACTATATTTCTGGGGTTCCATCAATCTATTTGTCTACTGCTTGGTCAATACCACATTTTCTTTGTTACTGCAGCTTTATAGAAGTCTTGAAGACAGGCAGTGTCAGTACTCAGACTTTGTTCTTCTCCTTCAATATTGTGTTGGCTATTCTGGGTCTTTTGCCTCTACATATAAAGTTAAGGATAAGTTTGTCAATATCTACAAGAAAAAGTGATAGGATATTGACACAGAATGGATTAAATCTATTGATCAAGCTAAGAACCGACATCTTGATAATTTTGAGTTTTTCTGCTCATGAGCACAAAATATCATTTTATTTAGTTATTTTTTATTTCATTCATCAGAGTTATTTAATTTTCCTAATAAAGATCTTATACATATTTTTGTTAGATTTATACCTAAATACAAAATTTTTGGATTGCAAACAATATTGTTTTTAATTTCAAATTCCACTTGCTTGTTGCTGGTCACTGTGGACTGAATTGTGTCTCCCAAAAATTCATGTTGATGCTCTAAACCCCAGTGTGATAGTATTTGGAGATGGGACTTTGGGAGATAATTAGGTTAGAAGGGGTCACGAGAATGGGCATCTTATAAGGAGATTCATGCCTTTGCAAAAAGACAAAGAGACACTAGAGTTCTCTTTCTGCCATGTGAGGACACAGCAAGAAGGCAATAATCTGCAAGTCAGGAAGAAAGCCTTCATCAGAACCCAAACATGCTGGCACTCTGATCTTGGGCTTTCAGCATCTGGAAATGTGAAAAATTTCTTTGATTACTAAATACATCACCAATACTGACATAGCACTTAAAGCTAATAAAATTAAATCAAGGGGTGACTCTCCAAACCAAATCCCCTTTAATTCAATTATAACTTCATCTAGAAAGGACTTCCAGCCAAAATCTTAATGGAAGCATTTTTAAAAACTGTAAAAATTTAATAAATTTTAGGCTTTCTAGGCTAGAGAATTTCCCATTTACTAAATATATCCCCAATGCTGATATAGCAGTTAAAGCTAACAAAAAAAAATCCCGTGCTAACGTAGCTTAATGCATAAAGCAAGGCACTGAAAATACCTGGAAGAGTTTTCACAACTCCATAAACATACAGGTTTGTTCTTGGCCTTTTTATTAATTTCTAGTAAAATTACACATGCAGGTATCTACCCTCCAGTGAGAATGCCCTCTAGATCATTAAAGACCAAAAGGAATAAGCAACAAGCACATTGTTTAATAGTAGCTCATAACATCTTACTTAACCACACTCCCAAGGGAAGTAGCAGTGATAAAAATTAAGCAATAAATGAAAGTTCAACTGAGTTCTACTAGAAAATCCGTTGGCAAATTTTGTGCCAGTCACTGCAGTCATATCTTTAACCCAAATTAAGAAAATTCTGGTGTAAAGCATGTTTAAGATTTTTCATAGACTAAAGTAAAACCTTAACCAAGCCATAAAAAGCTATAGCTAAACTTAAAATAATTCACAGAAGTATCTTTAACATTCTGAAAACATGACAGCTAATACCCAAACTGGGATTAGATACCCCACTATGCTCAGCTATAAACATAAATAATTAGAAAACAAATTTATTTGCCAGAGTACTACAAGCAACAGCTTAAAACTCAAAGGACTTGACGGTGCTTGATATCCTTCTAGAGGAGCCTGTTCTAGAATCGATAAACCCAGATACACCTCACCATCTCTTGCTAATTCAGCCTATATGCCGCCATCTTCAGCAAACCCTAAAAAGGCATCAAAGTAAGTATAGGCATAAAAACGTTAGGTCAATGTGTAGCTTAAGAGATAGAAAGAAATGAGCTACATTTTCTAATCCTGGATTACCCACGACTGCCCTTGTGAAATATGTGTTAAAGGAGAATTTAATAGTAAACTAAGACTAGAGAGCTTAATTGAATAGGGCCATGAGGCACGCACACACCACCCACATCCTCCTATTTAATTTTATCCCTTAAACTTATAATATACTAACCACATGTATGAGAGGAGATAAATCATAACAAGGTAAGCATACTGGAGTAAACGAAGTGTAGCTTAATTTTAAAGCACCCGGCTTATACCTGGAAGATTTCATATAACCTGCACTTTGAACCAAAACTAGCCCAAACCAAATCCAGTTAACTTACAATCTCTGCCTAAATCAAAACATATATACAAAATTTAAAGTATAGGAGACAGATATTTGTTTAGGCGCTATAGATGAAGTACCATAAGGGAAAGATGAAAGGTAATTCAAAGAACAAAAAAGCAAAGATTACAACTTTTACCTTTTGCATAATGAATGAACCCGAACAATTTTACAAAGAGAACTTTAGTTAAAATACCTAAATCCAGACGAGTTACTTATGGATAACTAATGAACACATTCGTGTATGTAGTAAAATAGTGAGAGGATCTATAAGTAGAGGCGAAAGCCTCTGAGCCTGGTGATAGCTGGTTGTCCAGAATAGAATTTTAGTTCAACTTTAAATTTACCTATAGAACTAACAATCCCAATGCAAATTTAAATGCTATTTTAAAGAGGGACAGCTCTTTAGAAAAAGGAAGCAACCTTATTTGGAGAGTGAAATATGTATACACCATAGGTGGTTTAAAAGCAGCCATCAACTAAGAAAGCGTTCAAGCTCAACATTCAAAGATCCTTAATTCCAATCAACTACAGTAACTCCTAAAACTTCGCTGGACTAATCTACAGGCCTATAGAAGCAATGCTGTTAGTATAAGTAACAAGAAACTATTCTCCCCACATAAGCTTATATCAGACCAGATAATCCACTGATAGCTAACAATTCAATACAAACAGTTAATAAACCATTTATTAACCCTAAATTGCTAACCCAACACAGGCATGCATTAAGATTAAAAGAAGTAAAAGGAACTCAGCAAAACCTAACTCTACCGTTTACTAAAAACATCACCTCTAGCATTTCTAGTATTAGAGGCACTGCCTGCTGAGAGACATGAGTTCAATGGTCACGGTATCGGGACCATGCAAAGGTAGCAAAATCATTTGTTCTTTAAATAAGGACTTGTATGAAAGGCCACACGAGGGTTTAGATGTCTCCTACTTCCCATCGGTGAAACTGACCTCTCCATGAAGAGGTGGAGATACAATAATATGAGAAGATCCTACGGCACTTTAATTTATTAGTTCAGTCAAGTTATATATTTACCTAACATGACCAGGCCTAACACCTCATGGGCATGAACTAAAAATTTTGGTTGGGGTGACCTCAGAGTATAACTAAACCTCTGAATGATTTTACCCTAGACTTAACCAGTCTAAGCAAAAGATAATCTATTGAGCCTAACTATTTGAGCAACAGAACAAGTTACCCTAGGGATCACAGTGCAATCCTATTCTAGAGTTCATATCGACAATAAGATTTATAACCTTGATGTTGGATTGGGATATCCCAATGGTGTAACCATTATTAATGGTTTGTTTATTCCATGGTTAAAATCTTACGTGATTTGAATTCAGACCAGAGTAATCTAGGTCTGTTTCTATCCATTTTTTATTTCTCCCAGAACAAAAGATCAAGAGAAATTGCTCTAACCAAGGGCCTTAGATTTAATAGATGAAATAGTGTAGAAGTACAGCTGGTGGGAGTGAAAACTAGTTCAACTTCTTTGGAAAACAGTTTGGTAATTTCTAAAAGAACTAGAAATTGACCTTCCATATGACTCAGAAATCCCGCTACTGGAAATATACCTGGAGGGACTCAAATCATTCTACAAAAAAGATACCTGCACATGCATGTTTACTGTAGCACTATTCACAAAAGCAAAAACATGAAACTAAACATGCTGCCCATCGAAAGTAGACTGGATTAAAAAAATGTGGTACATATACATGATAGAATATTATGCAGCCATAAAGAAGGACAAAATTAGGGACTTCACAGCAACTTGGATGCATTCAGAGTCTATCATACTGTTATCTATCACAGAAACAAAGAACTGAGTACCACATGTTCACACTCAGAAGTGGACCCTGAATAACTGTCATAATACCACAAGAAAGCGACTGGCAGTAGCAGGACACTGCTGGGGCGCAGGGTGGGGGGGAGGAAGAGGGAGCCCACAACATCAATAAGGGTGCATGATCCCAATACAGGCAAAGTGAGGTCCAACGGGAGGCCCAAACCTCACCCGTACGAAGACCATTTATACTCCCAATCCTGACTTGTACCCCACATTTAAAACAAAATAACAACAACAACAAAAACATTATGCTGAACAAATGAAGCTGGACTCAGAAAAGTGCATACTGTATAACTTCAATATATGAAATTCTATAAAATGCAAAACCACGTGATGATAGAAAATACATCACTGGCCGGGCTCAGTGGCTCAGCCTGTCATCCCAGCACTTTGGGAGGCCGAGGCAAGTGGACTGCCTGAGCCCGCAGGTTTGACAACCAGTCTGGGCAACTTGACGAGACCTTGTCTCTACAATAAATAAAAAATTAGCCAGGCATGGTAGTGTGTGCCTGTAGTTCCGGTTACTTGGAAGGCTGAGGCCGAAGGAATGGCAGGGCCCAGTGAGTTGATGCTGGCGTGGTCATGAGTATGTCATGCTACTCCAGCCTGGGTGAAAGAGTGAGACTCCAATGCAGAAAAAAAGAAAAAGAAAAAAAGAAAAACATCATTAGCTTTCTGTGTCCCCTTATGTGGGGAGGTATTGATTGCAACGGGACACTAAGGTACTTTTTGGGGTGATGGAAATAATCTGTATTTAATTGGAGTGATGATTACATTAGTACATGTGAAAACATAAAACTGTGATCAAAATGGTCATAAAAAAACTGCTTTGAGCAATGCAAAAAGCATCCCGATAGCTGTATTGCATCCAACAGAGAATACTCTGAAGGTGACTTAAGTTTAAACATGTAAGAAGACACAATTTTTAAAAAATAAATTCTGGCTCTTTTGGGTCCTCGCTTCTAAGACGACAAGAAAAAGAAGGAACAAAGGTTGTG
Source organism: Carlito syrichta (assembly GCF_000164805.1). NCBI lineage: Eukaryota > Metazoa > Chordata > Mammalia > Primates > Tarsiidae > Carlito > Carlito syrichta. Next base: position 114,234 of record NW_007257469.1, read on the forward strand.
CCAAAAAGGGCTGTGGCCTCGTGCAGCCCATTCACTACACAAACTATGACTGGTATGTGCCCAAGGATAGCACCTTTAAGAGGTTCGTCACTCGGGGCAAACTCCCTGAGTCCCCTCCCACTGTGGGAGCTTTTCTGTCCTCTCACTAAATTCTGCTTTCTCAAGGGAAAAAGAAAAAAACTCATCATAGGAAACACAGCGGAAGCCGCAGCTGTCAGGAACGTCTCTGAAGTGAGTGTCTTCGACGTCCACGTGCTTCCCAAGGTGTGTGTGAAGCTGCATTACTGTGTGAGTTGTGCCATTCACAGCAAGGCAGTGAGGAGCTGGCCTCGTGAAACCCGCAAGACCGAACACTCCCACCCCGATTTAGACTGCAGGTGCCGTCCCACACCTCCACCAAAGCCCATGTAAGGAGTTGAGTCCTTAAGGACTGAGGAACAACTATCGCTGGAAAAAAATAAAATGGAAATCATACTTAATATAGCATGTTGAGTATACCTGTGCCAGATAGAGTGGGGGTTTGTGTATATGCTACACCAACTGTTCAGGTGTGAGGTGCCATACAGTGATTTAATGGGGAAGAGAACTTACTGATATAAAATTAAACCTTAACTTTTTCACATTTACATACTTAGCCTTCACACTTCGCATAGCTGTGTGAAATGGGTTTGGACATCTGTGAATATTGGGTTAATTCAACCCACCCAAGTTAAAGTTGGCATCCTAAAAATGGGTGAAGATTCTCAAAGAGAAGAGCAAGAAAAAAACATCTGAGGAGCACACTGGGAAGTGACTTAGACTACAGTGTTCATATCCCTGGTGGGGGACTTGGATAGAAAATGTGTGGCTTGGATAGCTTCAAAGTATTCCAGAATTCGTAGTTACATCCTCAACTTCCTGCCTTGGAATCGGTCTGCTGGTAGGCCAGTTACCCAATGCACATACTTCTGAGATGCATTTCTCTGTGGAGTAGAAATGTCCAAGACATCAGAAGCATTTCTAGAAACTCTTGGGAATCTCATAAGAGGAAGGAAAAAAGTTCTACAACGCATGGAGAAAGACTATGCCTTATTTTGTCTGTGACAGTGGTTAGAATTAGATGTAAGAAAGTTATCTAGGGATGTGTATTTATGTTTATCTGAAAAATCTGCTTGGGAATGGATTCTTAAGGACTAGCTTTGCCAGTTAAGTTATATGTTTTTCCTGCTAAACCTGGAGTTTGGGGATTTTGATAATATATTTTGTGTTAAAAAATTTAAAAATATAAAATAAAATAAAATCTGGCATTTTTTGGATTCCTCCTCATATATGCATTCAATACTATAAATTTTCCTCTAAGCACAGCTTCTGCTGCATCCCATAAATTTTGGTAAGTTGTATTTTCCTTTAGTTCAAAAAAATTTTTAATATCTCTTGAGATCTCTTCTTTGATCCATCTGTTATTTAGAAGAGTAACATTTACTCTGGGATTCTCAGGAATCCTTCTGTTATTGATTTCTAGTTTAATTCTGCTGTTTTCTAAGAGCAGATATTGTATGATCTCTAGTCTTTTAAATTTATTAAGGTGTGTCTTAAGCCACAATGTAGTCTATCTTGATGAATGTTCCGTGTAATCTTGAGAAGAATGGATATTCTGCTGTTGTTGGATAAAGTAGTCCATAGGTGCCAATTACATCCAAATGACTGAATGTGCTGTTCAATTCACCTGTGTCCTTACCGATGATATTCTGCCTGCTGGATCTGTTCATTTCAGGGTGGTGAAGTTTCCAAGTATAACTGTGAATTCATCTATTTTTTCCTTGAAGTTCTATCAGTTTTTGCCTTCCATATGTAGAAGTTCTGTTGTTAGAGAATATAAATTAAGGACAGCTATGTCTTCTTGGAAAACTGATCCCTTTACCATTATGTAAGTCCTTCTTTATTCTTGATAACTTTCTTTGCTCTAAAGTCTGTTCTGCCTGAAATTAACATAGCTACTCCCACTTTCTTTTGATTAGTGTTAGCATGATACTTCTTTTTCCATTTCTTTACTTTTAATCTATATGTATCTTTATATTTAAGTGAGTTTCTTGTAGATAACACATAGTTCAGTTTTGTTTTTTTAAACCACTCTTACACTGTCTTTTAATTAGTGTATTTGGACTGTTGACATTTAAAGTGACTATTGGTATAGCTGAATTAATAGCTACCATATTTGTTACTATTTCTATTTGTTGCCCTTGTTGTTTCTATATTTGCCTTTCATTCTTTTTCTGCCTTGTGTGTGTGTGTGTGTGTGTGTGTGTGTGTGTGTGTGTGTGTGTGTGTGTGTGTTTTACTTTTTTAAATAGAGATGGCATCTCACTCTGTTGCCCAGGCTAGAGTGCAGTAGTGCAAACACAGCCTTAAAATCCTGGGCTCAAGCATTCCTCTTGCCTCAGCCTCCTGAGTAGCTGAGACTACAGGCATGTGTCACTGTGCCTAGCTAATTTTTAAAATATTTTGTACAGATGGAGTCTTACTATGTTGCACAGGCTGTTCTCAAACTTCTGGCCTCAAATGATATTCCCACCTCAGCCTTCTGAGTAGCTGAGATCGTAGGCAGAAGCCACCACACCCAGCTATCTTTGTGGTTTTCACTGAGCATGTTGTATGATTCCAGTTTCTCTTCTTCCTATCAGTTATATATTTGTTTTTTACTTGTTTTAGTGGTTGCTCTAGAATTTGCAATAGCCATTGACAACTAGTCCAAAATCACTTTCAAATAATACTATATTAGTTCTCAACTAGTGCAAATACCTTTTTTTTTTGAGTTGGAGTCTTACTCTGTCACCCAGACTGGAGTGTAGTGGCCGCTCCCGGCCACCGCAGCCTCAACTTGCTGGGCTCCAGTGATCCTTCCACCTCAGCGTTCCAAGTAGCTGGAATTACAGGCGTGCGCTACCATGCCCGGCTAATTTTTTATTTATTGTAGAGATGAGGTCTCGCCAAGTTGCCCAGGCGGGTCTTGAACCCGCAGGCTCAGGCAATCCACTCACCTCAGCCTCCCAAAGCGCAGGATTACAGTCTGAGCCACTGAGCCCGGCTGCAAATACCTTTAATAGCGATAAAATTCTAATTCCTCCCTTCTATTCCTTGTATAATTGCTGTCATTCATTTCACTTCTATGTACGCATACATATGTGTGTGTGTATATATACATATTCACAAGCAAATATAATCAAAGACATTGTTATTATTTTGAATAAGTTATTTGATTCAATTAAGACTAGTAAAAATAAATGTTTTATTTTACTTTCACTTACTCCTTCTCTAATACTCTTCCTTGTTTAACGTAGATCCAAGCTTCTAACCTTATCATTTATTTCCAACCTATATCATTCAATGAAAAACTCCTTTTAACATTTCTTGCAAGGCAGGTCTACTAGTAATAAATTTCTGCTTGTCGGGGAAAATATTTCCTTTTCCTTCATCTTTCGACAAATAATTTCAAAGGATACAGAATTTTAGGTGGATGTACTGGTTTGTTCATTTGTTTGTTTTCTCAACACTTTAAGTATTTCACTCCATTTTCTTCTTGCTTGCATGGTTTCTGAGAAGTTGTATGTAATTTTTATCTCTGTTCCTCTATAAGTCAGATTTTTTTTCTTCCTCTGCAGATTTTTTTTCTTTTTTCTCTATCTTTGAGTTTCTGCAGTTTTTTTTTTTTTGAGTTGGAGTCTCACTCTGTCGCCCAGACTGGAGTGCAGTGGCCGCTCCCGGCCACCGCAGACTCGACCTGCTGGGCTCCGGCAATCCTTCCACCTCAGCCGTCCAAGTAGCTGGAACTACAGGCACGCATTACCACGCCCAGCTGATTTTTGATTTATTGTAGAGATGAGGGCTCGCCAAGTTGCCCTGGTGGGTCTCGAACCCATGGGCTCAGGCAATCCACTCACCTCAGCCTCCCAAAGGCATGGGATTGCAGGCTGAGCCACCGAGCTCGGCAGAGTTTCTGCAGTTTTAATATGATATGCCTAAGAGTAGTTTTTCTTTGGGGTGAGCATTTACCCAGTTTGGTGTTGGTGTTTGACATTAGTTTTGGGAAATTCTGTTATTATTACTCCAAACATTTCTTCTGTTCCTTTGTCTTTCTTCTCCTTCTAGAATTATCATTATACATATGTTCTAACTTTTATAGTTGTCCCACAGTTCTTGGATATTCCGTTCTTTTTCTTTTCAGTCTTTTTTCTCTTTGTTTTTCCATTTTGGAAGCTTTCATCAACATATCTTCAAGCTAAAAGTGATTCCTTTTTCAGTCATGTCTGGTCTACTAATAAGCCTATCAAAAGTATTCTTCATTTCTATTACAGCGTTTTCAATCTCTAGCATTTCTTTTTAATGTTTTCCTAGATTTTCCAACTCTCTACTTGCACTATCATCTGTTCTTGCATGTTGTCTACTTTATCTGTGAAAGCCCTTACAATATTAATCATACTTAAAAAAATTCCTAATCTGATAATTACAACATTCCTGCCATATCTCAGTGTGGCTTTAATATTTCCTCTGTCTCTTCAAACTGTATTTTCTGCCACTGAATATGCCTTGCCATTTTTATTTCATCACAGCTGGATATGATGCACTGGGTGAAACAAACAAGTAAATAGTGACATAGTGATAAGGCATCATGGTAGAAGACGCATTCTACAGACCTATAATTAGGTCTCAGTCATTCAGTGAGCCTGTGGAACCTTGGCCGTGAATTACACAAGTGCATCTCAGTTACCACTCTCCTTAGGGGGAATAGGATGGTTAGAACAGGCCAGAACTAGGTGTTTCCCTTGCCCCACATGGAAGGCTAGAGCAGAATGGAGTTTAGTACTTCCCTTCTCCCAAAGTCAGTTAGGCTCTGATAAAACTCCAATATGTTAAGGCTGGAAACAGTCCCTCTTGAGGGACAGCGTGATTGAGAAGAACATAATTCTTAAAGAACAGAGTGCTCTGGCATATTTCAAAATGGTGACTCTTCTCCAAGAAGCACAAGAGAATTTTTCACCAAACTTTGCTATGAGACCCTGATAAAACTCCAAGATGTAAAGCTCACAAAAGTATAGGGGTTCCCCTAAGGCTGTGCCCCCACTGTAGTTTTCAATATCTCAGACTTGTCCACTTCAAGCCTCTAGCAATTCATCAATTACAGTTCAGGTTTGCCTACCACGCCACTGGTTCCCATGGACCAATGGGTTTCTGCTCTGTTAAGTTGTGAGTCTCTGCATTTAATTTACCTGTGAAATCTGGGAGGAGCAGTTTACCCTATGACGTCACTTCTCTGATGGATCTAAGAAGGATTATTGATTTTTCAGTTTATTCGTTTTTTTACCTGTTAGGATAGTAACGACTTCTAACCTCCTTACATGCCAGAAACTGGAAGTCTATGTTCATTGCTGAATGATTAATTGAGCTGTATATATTTATAATTTGTATAAGTGTATATACTATGCTATACTTCAATAAAAAAAGATTTTTAAAAAGTCTATGTACCATGTCCTTGTTCCATATAACGAGAGTTTCAAAAGCCCCTAATCAAAGGCAATTTACTACGATCATTTCAGTCACAACCCTAAAATGTTTTACTACATAGTCATCGGCAGGCAAAAGAAAAAAAAGAAAAAAAATGGCAATTAGAAAAAGAAGTATATTTCTTCTAGGCATTCACAGTTACAATCACTGCCAGGACTCGAAAGGAAAGAACGCTTTAGGGTGGCAGGCCGAAAAAGCTCAATGGAGCTAAGTTAGAAATCCCTGATGCCAAAGAGAAAGAGTGGGCTATTTATCACACAGATTAAAAAGGGAATGGTATTCTCATTTTTTCCCTCTATCCTGATGCAAATTCTTCCAGCCAGGAAAAGTCCTATTGGCTTTAAGTAACTCTCTGTTTGGGTCTGAATTAATTTCAAAAAGTTGAGATGGTGCTTGAGAGTAGGAACCAGTTGCGGCTCCTTTTGTGTATCCCTCACAGGTTAGGCAAGATGAAAGAAAAGCTAACAAAACAGTCCACACAATATTTCATAAAGTAAACATATATGATGTAAGGTCAGGTACTGTGTATTTTGCATATGCAGTTTTCGGAGATATAGGCAAAGGGATCATTAAGTGTTTATTTCCATTAAGCAACTAAGTAGGAATGTTTCCTAGGACCACTGGACTGTAAAGATCTAGGCCAAGAGGCTAGCTCAGCAATCCAATCTAACGTCTGCAGCCAAGACTGTACTTCAATAATCTCAAAAATAGGCAATAGACTATTTACTATAAATGGAAATTCCCCAATGTCCCTAAGTAATTCTCTTTAATATTGACTTAACAATTCTCCCTGTTGAAATGCTTCCCCGTATCACAGTTCAAGACAAATTCCTCTTGAAATAGACCAAAAAGTAGAACCAAAGAACTCTCAATCTTCAAATACTAAGCTTAAAACAGCTCTTATTCTCATACTGCAAAACAGAAAGGAATTTACTGGGTTCTGTGTGAAAACAAAACAAAAAACAAGAATGTTCAGCTATGTCCAGAGCAAAACTTGATTTCCTGATTTCCAAGAAGACCCACCAAGGGGTATGCAATGGCAGTTATCTACAACTTGGGAATGGTAGACCAACGTTAACATTTCTAAACAGGAAGATTTAGAAAAATATAGTTCCCAACAGGCAGATTTAGAAAAATATAGTTCCAAGATTCCCCAATCTAAGAGCATTATGCTCCAGTATCTTTGATTCTTTGGCTTATAACTGATAATAAAAATTGCTAGCCGGGTTCAGTGGCTTAGCCTGTAATCCCAGCACTTTGGGAGGCTGAGGTGAGTGGATTGCCTGAGACCCGCCTGGGCAACTTGGTGAGACCTCATCTCTACCATAAAATTAAAAATTAGCTGGGCATAGTAGTAGTGTACGCCTGTAGTTCCAGCCACCTGGAAGGCTGAGGCGGAAGGATCACCGGAGCCCAGCAAGTCGAGGCTGCAGTGGCCGGGAGCCACTGGGTGACAGAGTGAGACTCCAACTCAAAAAAAAATAAAAATTAAAAATTGCTTGAAAATCCCTAGAAACACCAGATAGTAAGGCAATATTTTAATCAGAGAGTATTAAGTAAACATATTAAATTTAATGTTAACAGTTAAATATGCTTAAAACTCTAAGCCTTAGTAGATCCCTTCTTGACAGGGTATAAGTAACACAGATATAAGGACAGAGAGAACAAGAAAGAAAAAGTAGATTGTGTCAATTCTAATATAAAAACTAAGAATCAGTCTGTCCTTGGATAAATAAATGTCTACAAAATTGTAGCGTCTCATTCTGTATTAAGGTACACCATACTGTTAAAGTATCTTTTATGATTTTTTTTTCTCCTATGAGCTTCTAGAGGGTAGAGATACATTTTTGTATCCTCAGGGACTAAAAAGAATACTTGCAGCATAACTGATATACAGTGAATGGCTCTGTGCTAAGTATCTTCTGTAATTCTTATAATACTCATATGACATAGATACTACATTGCTTCTAATTTTATAGATGAAGAAACTTAGAGTCATTTATATTAAAGAATGTGACAAAGATCACATAGCAGTCTATCTGCAGAGTATATGTCCTTAATCACTGTAATATATTATCTGAATAAATGAATGTCTGCTTTTTCGGGCTTCTGTCTGAGTTTTAATAATAAATTTTATACATCACCGACTTCGATATTGTTCTGCATTTGTGTCTTATATATCAGAAGGACTATAGAAGCTCAAGAATCACCAGAGGGGCACAATATTTGGGAGCCAGGCAAATAATTTAAAGATCCCACTGTTGTTTCTGAATTTTGCACCTTCTAAATACAAATACAATGAGTTTTTTGCTTTTTTTTTTTTTTTGAGTTGTAGTCTCACTCTGTCACCCAGGCTAGAGAACAGTGGCACGCTCATGGTCACTGCAGCCTCAACCTTCTGGGTTCAGACAATCCTTCCCAGGTTCAGACAATCCTTCCACCCAACCTTCTAAGTAGCTGAGACTACAGGCGTGTGCCACCAAGCCTGGCTAATTTTTTGATTTATTGTAGAGATGAGGTCTTGCCAAGTTGTCCAGGCTGGTCTCGAACCCATGGGCTCAGGCAATCCTCTCACCTCGGCCTCCCAAAGTGCTGGGATTATAGGTATGAGCCACTGTGCCTGGTCACACTGAGTTTTTAAAATGTAAATTATTACAATATAATTTAAGAGGTAAGTTGGGTAACTGATAATATAGCAAAAGTAGGAAGAGGAGAATACTTTTTAATAGAAAACTTTTAGGAAAATCTATACAGTTAAGCTAGCAAGACCATTTTATAGACACGAAATCAGTAAGTAGTTTATTATTAGTTTAACAAAATATTCCATGCAAGGGTATTTATATTACTAGACTAAGTCAATATCTCATCTATATGACTCCAATCAATAAAAGAATAGCTTACAAAACAAATTTATGAAATTACTTAATCTTGCATTCTGCTAAAAACTGATTGATTAATCTTTCTGTTTATCCCATATATTATACAAACAGAAATATTTTCATCCACAAAAAAAGAACGACAATGACATGTAATAATACCTATTTTCCTTCAGATCAGAACCAATAAAGAATGGAAAACAAACCTATCTTTACTTGTCTTACACTTTTAATTTACAAATACACACACTCATATAAAATTAATTATTCAATTGTGAAATAGTAACAAGTTTGGGTAGATCTATTCAACACTACTATAAACTGTCAAAAATGAACAAAATGTAATACATTATAGAAAATATGTATACTTTTCTCCATTTTAATATGACATTTAAAATGTCAAAAAGGAATTGACATTCATCTGTTCATTGTTGACAACGGTCACCTCTAATTCTCAATTTTTAGGAATAGAAGCACGCATATAATAAAAATTGTCTTTAATTTTTTTAACACTTGCTTACTGTGACTGAAATGAAAACTTTTGGTCAAATTTTTACATACCTTAAAAGTAGAAAGCCCATAAAGCCTTGTGGTATGAACAGTTTCTTGAGAAATATTTGTGATGTTAGTTATAAAATCCTCAAGGTATTTACAAGCTTGTTCCAGGTGTGTTGTGTTTATGATGATTTGCACCAGCTAGAAAACACAAAATATATCTGGTAAAATACAAGTTACATGTATGCAAAACGACCTAAGTTTTCATATAATAGGATTATTACTTCCAGCAACTGTACCATTTCCACATAATTATAGCATTACAGGATACAACTATCTGATTTTAAAAGCCTGCTGACATGAATGCTAACATTTGTTTATGTACATACACATATATACATATATATATAAAGAGAGAAAGAGTCTAAACTGCCAGTTGTTTTAAAACAACTTCACAGTACTCAAGTCTAACACCTTTAGCAAGTAAAAAATGAGGATTCTGACTTTTCATGTAAAGTCTGGCAAACAGAAATCTAACCCTACAGTCTAATATCTTCAGCTATCTACTACTCCTCATGGAAACCCTCCTCCCTTGCATTTCTTATATTTGCACTGATGTTTTTATCTTAAAAACAAATCTAATTATATTAATACATTTAAAATCCAAAACTAGTTTCATGGAATGATGTTCAGCAATAACTGTATAATAATTGTTTTCATATAATGAAACGTTTGGCTATATGTATCTTTTTCACCTACCTCTGTCAAACCTATATGAGGTTTCCTAATAAGGTTCAGTAAACAGCTATTCAAAGTTCTCGTCAGCAGCAGATTTGTTGATTTCCTAAGCATATCGTCTATTTCTGTTGAGCTAAAAACAAAGGGTGATATAATTAAGTTTCCACAAGTGTATAATTAGTTAACATCCTAAATAATTTAGCACAATTTACTAAAATAGTTTGCTCCAAGTCATTCTTTTATATCTTCAAATAAATTACAATGTCCCATACTTATTACATCACAAACCACAATTTAATTTCACAAAAGGGACATTTTCCATAAAACAGAATATTCATTTATGGCATAATTTAAATGCATCCAATTAACCACTAAAAAACACCCCAAAACACACGGGGCCCTTAGCATAAGGAAATAAAACCATTCTTAAATTATGTCTCCATCATGGGACAGTCACTTTGAAAAACGCTTCATATACAACTACAGCTAAAAATTACTTTAAAACTACAAATTGACGTGAGCTCTTTCTATATGTGATGAGTTTACCAGATTTAGGGGGTTTTTTGAGTTAGGGTCCCTCACTCTGTCGTCCAGGTTGGAGTGCAGTGGCACGATCATGGCTCACAGCAGCCTCAAACTCCTGGGGCTCAGGCAATCCTTCTGTCTCAGCTTCCTGCTGCTGGGACTACAGGCATATATCACCACACCCAACTAATTTTCTAATTTTTTGTAGAGTCAAGATCTCTAGGCTAGTCTCAAACTTCTGGGCTCAAGCAATTCTCCTGCCTGTGCATCCCAAAGTGCTGGGATTATGAGCATGAACCACCACACCCAACTAATTTAACATATCTAGGCTATCCATTTCTATTGAGGTTTTTTTAAAGATTCAAATACATTAATTACCTTAAACTAATTTTAAGTAGGTACAAAAAACAAACAAAAAACCATATGATGTTTCTTAACATTCTAAACATTGCTAAGTTAGCATTAAAAAGCTTATTTCCCTCTCTGAACCACTAAGCCTTCGATTTAAGTAAATAATGACTTATTGGATACAGGCTCCGCATAAACAGTTAAACTGCCCTTGGACCATGGATTCTCAATCTCAGCATTGCTGAAACGTTAGGGTGGAGAGTTTGTGTGGGAGCTGTTCTGTACACTGGAAGGATGTTTGGTGGCACCCCTGTCCTCTACTCAGTAATTCCAAGTAGCACCCCTCCCCCTAGTTGTAACAACTAAAAATGTTTTTAGAGCCAGGCTCGGTGGCTCAGCCTGTAATCTCGCGCCTTGGGAGGCTGAGGTAAGTGGATTGCCTGAGCCCGCGGGTTCGAGAGCCGCCTGGGCAGGCGAGACCTCATCTCTACAATAAAATCAAAAAATTAGCCGGACGTGGTAGCACGCGTCTGTAATTCCGGCTACTCGGAAGGCTGAGGCGGAAGGATCGCCGGAGCCCAGCAGGTCGAGGTTGCGGTGGGCGGGAGCGGCCACTGCACTCCAGTCTGGGCGACAGAGTGAGACTCCAACTCCAAGTAAAAAAAATAAAATAAATAAAATAAAAATGTTTTTAGATGCTGCCAAATTTAGGGAGAAGAAGTGGTGGCAGGAGGGGCCAAAATAATCCCCAGTTGAGAACTCTTGCTGTAGACATGTGCTAAAATATTAGTGCCCCTTTACTTTTCACTTTAGTAAACTATTACTCTTAAAAATCAATGAAATGCAAATATTTACCAGATTATATTTATTTTAAAATGCAAATAGAGCAAGATTTGACACACATAAATACATCTCATTACTACTCTAATGTTCTACATTTTAATGCTGGCACTCTACAATTTCTGGCACTCTAAAATTTCTCTACAATGCTAACCCTAATTCCAGCAAGCCCAAGGAGAATATTTCTGATTTTTTACTAGCATCAAGACTTCCCAGGAAATGAGCACATCATTTCCTAGGAAATGACCCCAGGGCTTCCAGGTCATTTGGCATCAAATACTGGGACAGAAAACTCTCTCTAATCAATCAATAGCACCCCTAGAACAAGGGGTGATAAAAGGGAGGGTTCTTTCTGGTACACCTAAATTATACTTGCATCTTTTATAAATTATATAGCATCTATCTCAGATGAAAAAGTTACCCAGTACACATGTCTTTTGCTTAATTTCTCTGCATTTCCTTGAATGCTTAGTCAAGGCACACTTTTTCTTCATAAGTCAAAGCAGAATGAGAAAACCTATGAGGGGGGGACCCAAAAAAACCCCAGAATTTATTCATAAAAATTTGTGTATTTAGTCTTATATGTTTAAATGTCAATCACCGTCAAGGTTCTCTCCATTTGATGCAATACACCTATTGAGATGCCTTTTCCATTGCTCAAAATATTTTTTCAACTCAACCATTTTTATGCCTTTTAGTATTGCTACTGTTTTTTGTTTCACCTCTTCCACATCAGTAAAATGTTTCCCTTTGAGGACTTTTTTCATCCAGAGAAACAACGACAACAAAAAATAGTCGCTTGGGGCACAATCCAGTGAATAGGGAGGGTGGGGTACAGGGGTCATGTCAGTTTTCATCAAAACCTGCTGAACACTCAGTGCAGTGTGGGTAGGTGTGCTGTGATGGTGGAAGAAGAACCAGTCATCTGTTTGCCACAACTTAGGATGTTTCTTCTGCATATCATGATGCAACCTTCTAAAAACTTCCAGATAAAAACTTTGGTTGATCATTTGCACTGCAGGAACATATTCTGAGTGTACTATAAGGGGTCTGCCCTCCAAAAGATAATTGCGGGTGTTTTGGGGTCCCTGCTCATATGTCCTATGTGATAACAAGATTTACCTGATGACCGGTAATCCTCCCATGAGGTTTTTATCCCAATTGAGTAACATTTTTTCTTAACTCTTTGCTCTTTGAGTCTGTAACTTGCACTCATCTTAATTTTTTAAAAAACCCTCCACAATCATTAAATCTTAATACACAATAAACTTCCTGAAATATTTTACAGCTTAACCTCTGATGCAGACCGAAAATTTCTTAAAGACCATACTGGGTCCAGATTCTTCCTCTGCAAACAAATACCTATAAAACTTTGGAGTCTCTTTATGAAGTTATTTCATTCTCTGGCCCTGCTTTTGTTCAGATATAAAAAGAAAACCAAACATTTGTATGATAAAAGCTCCAAAGTATCCTCTGGTTCTAAAAATCTTAACTCCAAAATATGTTTAAACAATAAAATAAGTAAGAACTTTAATCACAGAAAGTGACTTTTTATCACTATTTAAGGACAAAAAGATAGCAACTGTAATAGCTCAATTTTAGGTTACAGATACTGATTTTAAAAATAAAAAATATATAGTATAAAACTGATCATCTAAATTTAGATTTACATATCTTTCAATCAATTGCAGTCTCTGTCTCTGTATTTGGAATTACTTATTTCTCTCATTAACAAAATGAAAACAACCACTCCTAGTCAACATTGTACTGGAAACCCTAGCCAGAGCAATCCAGCAAGAGAAAGAAATAAAAGGCTTTCAAATCTGCAAGGAGGAAGTCAAAAACTATCTCTGTTTGCTGATGACATGATTGTATACCTAGAATACCCTAAAAACTCCTTCAAGGGACTCCTAGACCTGATAATCGACTACAGAAAAGTTTCAGGATACAAAATCAATGTGCAAAAATTAGGAGCATTTCTATATATCAATAATGCTCAAGCTGAGAACCCAATCAAGAGCTCAATTGCATTTACAATAGCCACAAAAAAATAAAATACCAAGGAATACACTTAACCAAGGAGTAAAAGATCTCTACAAGTAAAACTACAAAACACTGTTGAGAGAAATCACAGACAATACTGCCCAAAGCAATCTACAGATCCAATACAGTCTCTATCAAAATACCAACATCATTTTTCACAGAACTAGAAAAAAACAACCTTAAAGGTTATACAGAAAAACAACCCAAAAATGCCTTAAGAGCCAAAGCCATCTTGCATACAATGAACAAATGCAGAGGCCTCACATCGCCTGACTTCAAATTATACTACTAGGCTAAAGTAACTAAAGCAGCACGGTTACTGGCACAAAAATAGATGAATGGAACGAAGGCAGAACTCAGAAATAAAGCCATGCATCTACAACTAACTGATCTTTGACGAAGCCAACAAAAATAAACAACAGGTAAAGGACATTCGATTCAATAAATGATGTTAGGAAAACTAGCTAGGCATATGCAAAAGAATGAAACTGGACCCTACTTCTCACCATATAAAAAAATTAATTGAAGGTGAATTAAAGACTCAAACTATAAGACCTGAAACTATAAAAATTCTAGGAGGTCGGGCTCTGTGGCGCAGCCTGTAATACCAGCACTTTGGAAGGCCAAGGCAAATGGATTGCCTAAACCCGCGGGTTTAAGACCAGCCTGGGCAATTTGGCAAGACCTTGTCTCTACAATTAAAAAAAAAAAATTAGCCTGGTGTGGTAGCATTTGCCTGTAGTTCCGGCTATTTGGAAGGCTGAGGCAGAAGGATCACCAGAGTCCAGCAGGTCGATGCTGGGGTGGCTGCGAGCATGCTACTGTATTCCAGCCTGGGCGACCGAATGAGAGTCCACCTCAAAAAATAATAACAATGAAAAGAATTCTAGGAAAAAACCTAGGAAAAATTCTTTGGACATTGGCCTAGGCAAAGAGTTTATGATGAAGACCCCAAAAGCATAAGCAACAAAAACAAAAAATAGACAAATGAGGCTTAATTAAACTAAAGCTTCTGTACAGCAAAAGAAATAATCAAGAGTGAACAGAAAAATCTATGGAATGGGAGAAAATATTCACAAATCATGCCTCAGACAAAAGACTAACATCCAGAATCTAAACAATTCAACAAGAAAAAACAAACAACTCCATCAAAAAGTGGGCAAAGGCCAGGCGTGGTGGCTCAAGCCTATAATCCCAGCACTTTAGGAGGCCAAGGTGAGCGGACTGCTTGAGCTCACAGGTTTGAAACCCATGTTGACAACTTGGTGAGACCTCATTTCTACGATAAATCACAAAAGTAGCTGGGTGTGGCAGCATGCACCTGTAGTTCCGGCTACTTGAAAGCTGAGGTGGAAGGATCGCCTGAGTCCATAGGGTCAGCACTGGGGTAGCCATGAGCGTGCCACTGCACTCCAGCCTGGGTGACAGAGTGAGACTCCAACTCAAAAAAAAAAAAGAAGAAAAAGAAAAGGGCTGGGCATGGTGATTCATGCTTGTAACCTGTAATTCTAGCACATTGGGAGGCTGAGCGAGAGGACTGCTTGAGACCAGGAGTTTGAGCCTTGCCCAGGCAACATAAAGAGACCTCATCCCTACAAAAAAATAAAATAAAAAAATAAGTCAGGTATGGTGGTGCAGGCCTATAGTCCCACTACTCAGGAGGCTGAGGCAGAAGGATCATCTGAGCACAGGAGGTTGAGGCTGTGATGAGCCATGATTGTGCTACTGCATTCCAGCCTGGGCAACAGAGTGAGACACCAACTCAAAAAAAGGGAGTTCAAAGTTACCTACTGGGCACTATGTTCACTATCGGGAGAATGGGCCACATGAAGCCCAAGTCCCACCAGTACACAATATACCCATGCAACAAACATGCACTTGTACCTCTAACTCTAAAATAAAATTAATAATAATAATAATAATTTTAAAATAGCCAATGTATTTAGTAAAGCATAATCTTTTTTTTTTTTGAGTTGGAGGATCACTCTGTCGCCCAGACTGGAGGGCAGTGGCACACTCCTGGACACCGCAGCCTTGACCTGCTGGGCTCCGGCGATCCTTCTGCCTCAGCCTTCCAAGTAGCTGGAACCACAGGC
>NW_007257469.1:129752-130667 GCF_000164805.1 Carlito syrichta
TGAGTTGGAGTCTCACTCTGTTGCCCAGGCTGGAGTGTAGTGGCACACTCACAGTCACTGCAGTCTCCACCTGCTGGACCTCAGGTGATCCTTCCACCTCAGTCTTCCAAGTAGCTGGAACTACAGGTGTGCGCCACTATGCCTAGTTAAGTTTTTAAAAAATTATTTTAGAGACAAGATCTCAACAAGTTGCCCAGGCTGAGCTCAGGCAATCCCCTCACCTCCTCCTCCCAAAGTGCTGAGATTACAGGTGTGAGCCACTGCACCTAGTGATAAAGCATAAGTTTTTAAATGTCAGTATAAATGCTTTGTTTAATGGATAACTTATGATTACAGACAATTAATTATAACCAGTGGAAACTGAACTAACAAAAGTGACATTTTTATGAAAGACAGATGGAAAAAAACCAATAATCTTTTCTACTGTATCTTTAGTATGTAATATTTACCTTTTAGAATGCTGGGCATTCATACACAAAAAGAGTCAGAACTAATGTGGTAATTCTAGTTCTAGTCAGACATCAGTGAGCTTTAGGGAAAATTATACATCATAATATGATTAATGACTTTTATCTTTAGTGTTATAAATGTAGCAAAGAAAATCAAATAATAACTAGAGAGTCACTATCTCTCCTCTGTAAATAAAAGTTAATTCCAAGATGCTTCATTTCTATACCTTCTACAAGCTTGATATCTTTTTTTTTTTTTTTTTTTGAGTTGGAGTCTTACTGTGTCACCCAGACTAGAGTGCAGTGGCACGCTCCCGGCCACTGCAGCCTCAACCTGCTGGGCTCCGGCAATCCTTCCACCTCAGTCTTCCAAGTAGCTGGAACTACAGATGCGCGCTACCATGCTCGGCTAATTTTTTTTTTAATTTATTGTAGAGATGAGGTCTCGCCAAGTTGCCCAGGCAGG
>NW_007257469.1:130687-175305 GCF_000164805.1 Carlito syrichta
TCCCGAACCCGCGGGCTCAGGCAATTCACTCACCTCGGCCTCCCAAAGCGCGGGATTACAGGCTGAGCCACCGAGCCTGGCCCAAGCTTGATATCTTAATTAGATATTAGTCCTATGTTTTAAGAATCAACATTTAGATTACATACGAAAAAACTTGTTAGAACATACAAACTATATGTACTACCAAATTTAGAGAATATTAAAGTAATTTACATTTAAAGGAAACCTAAGTCCACCCAAATGTGAATCAAATCGTTCTCTACCTCTTAACTTCTCCACTGGATTATTCACAAGTACTCTAATTTCAGGTTCCTAAACACTTCTTGTGTATGTGTGTCTTCCTCTTTGTCATCACTGATTCTGACTATTTCAGTCTTTTTTCATCTCCTTCTTGAACCGTTGCCTTCACCTTCTCAACATGACTATAAGCCTCCTCAATCCATCATCCACCTTGAGGCCAGAGTGAACTTTTAAAATATAATTCTAGTAATGCCATTCCTTAAACATTCTTCAACAGCTCCCCAATGTTACAAAATAAAATATAAACACTCAGAGTTGTCATCTCACATTTCTCATTTCATTCTCATAATCGTCCTAAGAATTATTTCCCTCATTTTACAGACAAGGAAACTAGTTTAAACAGATTAAATGACTTGCCCAAGGTCCTACTACAGCTAATGAGTGCCAGCATCAAGAGTCAAACTAAGGTCAGAGCCCAAAAAGACAGAACACATAAACTCAGGATTGAAAGCAAATGTCTTTGTATTTGAGCCAGTCTCACTCTGTCGCCCAGGCTGGAAGGCAGTGGCATGCTCACAGTCACCACAGTCTTGACCTACTGGGTTCAGGCGATGCTTCAACCTCAGCCTCAAGCAGCTGGAACCAGAGGGGCATACCAGCCAATTTTTTTATTTACTGTAGAGACGAGGTCCACATTCTTTACTTATTCTACTGATTTTGTCTGAATTCTCTCTTTAAGGCTATTTGATAAGAGGGAAAAAAACTACTAACAATTATCAACTTTTCAATAAGTGGATACCATAGAAAAAAGAGGATACTGGTGAAAAAGATTAACAATAAATATAAGGTGTGAACTTTGTTTGGACCCCAATTCAAACATATTAACTATAAAAAGACAGTGTTGTTTGTTTGTTTCTGAGACAGGCTAGAGTGCAGTGGCAAGTTCATAGCTCCCTGCAGCCTCAAACTCCTGAGCTTAAGGGCTCCTCCTGCTTCAGCCTCCCGAGTAGCTGAGACTATATGAGACTATAGGCACACACACCACCATACTTGGCTAATTTTTTTTAAATTTTTATTTTGTGGAGATGAGGTCTTGCTATGTTGTCCGGGCTTGTCTTGAACTCCTGGCCTCAAGTAAGCCTCCTTTCTCGGCCTCCTAAAGTATCGGTATTATAGGCATGAGCCACTGTGCCCAGACTAAAAAGACATTTTGAGACCATAATAAAGAGAATACAGATATAGACTAGGGAATTGATGATATTATAGAATAGTGTTAATTTTGCTAAGTGTGGTTACATAATAAAATACCCTCAAAGTTTCTAGAAGCACACACCAAAGTATTTAGGGGTAAAAGGTCATTATTTTTGGCATTTGTTTTAAGATATGTCAGCAAAAAATTTTTTAAAATATGGCACAATATTTAGTACTTTTTATTTTTATTTTTTGAGTCGGAATCTCACTCTGTCACCCAGACTGGAATGCAGTGGCATGCTCCTGGCCACAGCAGCCTTGACCTACTGGGCTCCGGCAATCCTTCCACCTCAGCCTTCTAAGTAGCCAGAACTACAGGCGCATACTACCATGCCCAGCTAATTTTTTATTTATTGTAGAGACGAGGTCTTGCCAAGTTGCCCAGGTGGGTCTCAAATCCACAGGCTTCAGCAATCCACTCGCCTCAGCCTCCCAAAGTGCTGGGATTACAGGCTGAGCCACCGAGCCCAGCCCATTACTATTAAGTCTAGATGCTAAGAACACAGGGGTTTTCTATCAAATTAACTCTACTTTTATATGTGTTTGGAGATTTGCATAACAAAAAGTTGAAAAATATAATATTAGATTTATAGCAGCTTAGGGTTAAATGTCACTAAAATACAGAAGCCTATCCAATGAAGTAGCAATTCATTAAAGAGTTATGGCATGAAAATAAAATGTCAATGTTCCATAAAAACAGTTATAGAAAGATGCATTTCTTACTACTAAACTTACCTCCGGTGAAGTGACTCCGAAAATTTAAGGCTGGCATAAATAAATTCTTTAACTTGAATGTAAATATGAGGCACTGACTGAGACATGGGGAATTTCTTTGGGAAAGATTGCTGTAGAAAGAGAAAGTTAATATGGTTTTTGAACTTTTAAAAATCATCTAAAAATATAAAATTAAATTGATTTCATTCTAGCATTAATAGTAAATACCTGCATAAAAAATGCTACATTATTTTTGATATTTAAAAAAACAAAAACAAAATAAAGTAGCAATTTGCCCTCATTTCTTAAGTCATATTATCAGATCATATAATTTATTTCAACAAGCAGAGAAAGCATATCAGAAACTCTGGTGTGTTATGATGGTGAGTATACTGTAGGGGATACCTACTTGTCTGCTTCCTTGTATCCATAATACAAGAGTCAGGGTGGCCATGAAAGTTATAGGCCGGCTTCCGTGCTCAGAGTCATCAAATAATTCTAAGGCTCCCCTCACTTGCCTTCAGTGATAGCTTGATGTCAATTCAAGAAGATACCCAGTTTATCCCAAAGTTCCTAGAATACCTGTCGGCAACCTTCTGACCACTACACAGTTAAACACTGGTATACAGCAAATGGCTTACAGTGTGCTTCCTGGCTAAATGACTTTATAAGTCATTATCCACTGGAAAATTTTCAGTCTCCAAAAGATTTTCCTCCAAGATTTTCACCAAAAAAGCCCTCGTTTCTATTCCACTTAGTCTAATATACTCTTCTATCTTCACACTCATTGCAACTTTGTTCATCAGTAAAAATACCCTCACCAATGACCTAGTTAATAAATACAGTGGACTTTTCTAGCCCTCATGTTACCTGACTTTTTGAAGAATCTGACACAACTGGTCCCTTCTGCTTCTTAAACGATCTTCTTTCTTGGTATCCTGCTCCATGCGGGTTCTCCTATTCTTCTACCTGTTCTATGTCTCTTCCTCCAGCCGTTCCTTAATTATCGCGATGCGTGACTGTTCTACCCTACACCTTCTCTTCCTACGATGTAGTCTCTCCTTGGATAACTGCATATACTCTTAGGACTTCCATCACCATGCAAGTGCCAATGTCTTCCAAACCTGTAACTCCAAGCCAAGCCTTTATCTTGATGTCCCAAAGCCATATATCTACCCACTGGACATTGCCATTTGGCTATGCCATTTAAGACCTACTCAAGCACGTTCATCTTTCTCTTCTAAACCTGCTTCTCTTGTGTTTCCTCCCAAAGTGAGTGCTGCCACCATACAAGGCAGAAAGCTGGCATCCTACTGAATCCCTTTATCTCCCTTACCCTCACATGCAAATGCTCGTCAACTCTCATTGGTTGCTTCTACTTCCTACACTTCTCAAATCAACTTCCATGACCATAACCCCCATTCAGGTCGCCAATCCCAATGACATCCCTTGTGCTTCATCTCTTGTACTTCATCAACCCAGACCTTCATACCACAGAACTCCAGCCTTCCAGCATGCTGCTGCCACTATTTTGAGCAGTGCTAACTTCCGCGAATTATAATTTCCTGTTTATTTTGTCTACTATCACTGAATATAAGCTACTTGACAGCAGAGACTGAAAAACTAGCACAGAGCACCATTTCTAGCATACAATAGGTAGATTAAAAATATTTAAATTTATTTTAATGATATTAAAGACAGAATATATGTTCTTGTTTTAGTCAAGTGATTCTAATCAAATTAGCATAGTTATCTACAAAAAACAGATTTTTTGCATATGTTTTGTCTTAATCTTTTTTCATTCATACTTTATGCTGAAAATAATAATTTAATTATTTGATAGTTTTAGATATTTTCTAATAGTTTTAATTGAAAAATTATAGTTAAAAATAGCAAAAATAAAAAACTATAGTTAAAAATACTAAAAATAAAAAATTATAGTTATAAGAAAAGATTAAATTTTCAGTTGTCACATTTAAATTCTCTGTATAGCTTTAACACCTTATTAAAAAGTAGTTCTTGGCCGGGCTCAGTGGCTCAGCCTATAACCCCAACACTTTGGGAGGTTGAGGTGAGTGGATTGCCTGAGCCCGCAGTGTTGAGACCAGCCTTGGCAACTTGGTGAGACCTCATCTCTACAATAAATTAAAAAAATTAGCCAGGCATGGTAGCACACACCTGTAGTTCTGGCTAATTGGAAGGCTGAGGCAGAAGGATCGCTGGAGCCTGCCAAGTCAAAGCTGGGGTGGCCAGTGAGTGTACTGCTACACTCCAAACTGGGCGACTGAGTGAGATTCCAACTCAAAAAAAAAAAAGTAGTTCTTCTTTTTAGTAAGTAATATATAGACCAATGAATTCAATTCCTAAGGAGTTTAATCCTAATAGGTACTACATATATTGGAAGCACTCTACAAAGTTAAACTTCTTTTAATTATAAACCTATTTAGTATAGTTTAGTATGACTGGAAAGGATATCAGAGATTATTTAGTTCTACCTCCTCATTTAACAGATGAGGCACAAGTGCCCCAAAGGATTAGCCATTTGCCTATAATAAGCCACAAGGAAAATCCAGACCTAGTCCAGTCCTTTCTACAGATGTTAACTTGAACAAACTCATTACCAGTAACTAAAACAAAGCCACACCACGAGATGAAGAATATTCTGATAATATTTCTTGACAGAACAACTTTGGGATCTCAAAAACTATAGAATAAAATACCTGTCTTGGTCTTTTGTGTGTTAAAACACAGCTATTAGGTATATGCAATGGCAGTGTCAGCTATAATCTAGAAGCTATCCATTTAATTACTTTATTTAATGACTACTCCACATAACATGCTTAGTTTATATATAAAAATATGTCAAAAATTTACAGTTATAATTCACTTAGAAATCAGTCTTGCTCATGATAAGGAGATAAAAATGTAGGAAGAGACTAAATTATAAAGAGTGGGTGAAATAATAAAGGAGAGTAGGAAGGAAAAAGCAAGAACAAAGGTGACAGTTATAGGAAATATGATGTCCTTTTCTCATGAGATCTAACTCTACCCAGAGATACTGGATAGATACAGGTGTGTATGTTTGTGTAGGTATGTGTACACACAGGCACTCATGTGCATTCTGAGAACAGCCTTCACCCAGTCTACTTCCTTTCTCTACCTTGTCTTTTGTTCAGATATCCTGACTCCAAAAATACATATCACTACTTCAAAAAGAAATCTGTAGGTAACTACTGCTTTTACACATTACTTACTTACCCAAGATAAACTTTTTGTAAAAGTGAACTTCTTTTAAAATCTTCCACAGCAATGACCATTTCAAAGAAATCCTTCTCTCTTTCGCTGTAGTGTACTCTTATAACTAAAATCTACTTATCTAATTTGGAATCCACTCAACAACAGTTAACACCTGCCCTGGAAATCCACCTGACATTTGGAACAACTGCTTCTAGTATTCCCAGGAAAGTCCCTTTTTAAGGTGTGCAATAATAACATACTCTTTAAAAGGTAACAAAATATAATTAATTTTCCCAAATAACACATCAAATAAACTGACCCAAAAGAAGCCATTCTTATTTACAGTGTCAGCTTAATTTTATGTAGTAATTCATATCATAAATTTATTTTCAAGAAAATTCTTGACATTAAAAACTAGCTCGTACCTTTTCAAGGTCTGGATCTTGAAAGGGAAATTTACTGATGACAATTTTATATTCTTCTTCATTGACAACAGGGATTGGGCTATAATTATCTTCTTCAAAAATATCCCTGTTAAGAAAGGAAAGTTGAACACTTATCACTATAAGACATACCATTAGAGTGCTAAAAGACAACACCTAAAAATACCTAACTTTTACAAAAGTATTTTTTACTTGTTGATGAAAAGTCCAAATAGGAAAACACCATCTCCACATACAGAATTCTAAAATTCAACATCAAGTCTTATTCCCCCAAATCCATCACTTTCCACTAGTTTGATGTATCCTCTCAGCACTTTTAGTTTTCTATTCTGGAATACTCTCAAGATGATACAAGCTGAAAACATTTCTTATCTGTAACTAAAAACAAAGTCATCTAATGGAAAGAATTCCAGCCATATTTCTTTATAGGGACAATTCTCAAGTTGTATGTCTTGTGTTTTCTCTCTTCTCAATAAGATTATAAACACTTGAAAATCAAAGCAATGTGTTATATTTGTTTAGTTTCTCATAATGGTGTGATTAGTAAAGGACCTTTTTTTTGGTTTGTTTTAATCAGCGTCTCACTCTCACCCAGGCTGGAGTGCAGTGGCACAATCACAATGGCTGAGGTAGAGGGATCATCTGAATCTAGCAGGTCAAGGCTGAGGTAGCCTTGCCACTGTACTCCAGCCTGGTCAACAGAGTGAGATGCCCACACTAAAACAAAAAATCTCTATCTGAATGAACCCATTAACTTCCCAGAGAGAAAATAATACCTCATGGTTTCCCAAGCTTTGGGGAACAATCTCACTACTGGAATTCTTGAGATAGGTAAGAGAAAATAGCTGGCCCAGTACAGTCTATTAACAATTATAAAAACATACACACCCTCTAAAGAGGCCAATTAAACATCAACTCTGTATGACTTTCTATCTATAAAGACATCATATTGTATTACAGTGTATAATAGCATATAAGTTATCAATGACCATCTCTGTTAATAAACACTACCTCTATTTTCAAAATATTTAAAGTAAAAAACTGGTGGCAGTTATATATGATTCATCAGAATTGTCAATTATCTATATGAGATGGCATCTTGACAATATCACTCTGGAAGAATTTTTTTTTTTTTTTTGAGTTGGAGTCTCACTCTGTCACCCAGACTGGAGTGCAGTGGCCGCTCCCGGCCACCACAGCCTCAACCCGCTGGGCTCCGGCGATCCTTCCGCCTCAGCCTTCCAAGTAGCCAGAATTACAGGCGTGCGCTACCCCGCCCAGCTGACTTTTTTTGATTTTTTTTTTATTGTAGACATGAGGTCTCACTGCCCAGGCGGGTCTCGAACCCGCGGGCTCAGGCAATCCACTCACCTCAGCCTCCCAAAGGCGTGGGATTACAGGCTGAGCCACCGAGCCCGGTTTTTTTTTTTTTAAAGAAAGAAAAGTTTCTTTAAAAGTAAATTAGAGAGAGAAAGAGAAGGAAGAAAGAAGAGTCACCTCCCCAAGGTGAGGGAGGGGACCAAAGCCAGGAAGCATGGCAACAGCCATAGCTCAAAGAGCACGTGGCCACACCAGAGTCTAGCAAGGCAATGGCCCTGGAGGAATGTTAATACAAAAAACTCAAATAAAGATTTGCTTATTTTATTTTATTTTATTTTATTTTTCTTTAATAGAGACATGGGCTCACTATGTTGCCCAGGATAGTCTTGTGCTACAGGCCTCAAGCAATCCTCCCACCTTGGCCTCCCAAAGTGTGGGATTGCAAGCTTGAAGCATGGTGCCTGGCCTGTTTAGTTGGTTTTAACAGAAGTATATCACCTGTGAGCTACTTAGGCATTTAAAAAAGACTTCTATAACAGTATTCAGAATGTCACCCTCCACAGTTTTGAAAACTGATGGAATAAGTGCTAAACTGGTATTATCATTTAACATACTTTTAATATAATCAAATAATGACACATTAATTCTATCATATTTTGTGTATGCAAGCTGTAAGATCTCAAGATTGACTTTTTTTTCTAAAAGAGAAAGATAATGAGACAGAGACAAAGGGAGGAACAGAGAGAGGGAGGGCTGGGCCATGTCTCACACCTATAATCCCAGCACTTTGGTAGGCTGAGGCAGAAGGACTGCTTCAGTCCAAGAGTTCAAAACCAGCCTAGGCAACAAAGCGAGACTTCATCTCTACAAAAAATAAAAAGATTAGCTGGGAATGGTAGCACACCCCTGCAGTCCCAGCTACAAGGTCAAGGTTGTGGTGAACAGTGATTGTGCTAATGCACTCCAGGTTGGGTGACAGAGAGAGACCTTGACTCAAAAAAAGTCCCAAAAACCAAAAAACCCCAACAACAAAAGAAAGTAAGAAAAGGGGAAGAGAAAGCTTTTAGTAATCACAGGGGGGCAGATTTCTCTTGTAGATAGCACTACAAAGTTATATAGATATTGAAATACTTTTTGTCCATGCCCTACAGACAAGTAGTTAAAGCAAAAGTAATTTTCCCATTTAGAGTTGTTAAGATTCTTAATTTAGTAATGTTGTTTCCCCAAACAAAATGTAAAAGCTGTACATTTCTATCTTAATACAAAACACCTTTGAATACTTATATCCTTATAAGCACTTAATCATCTACTGGGGAGAAATTACAGATATTAGAAATAAAAGTACAGATAATTAAAAATTGATTATAAAAGCTGCAGCCACTATGAAAACAGTATGGCAGCTTCTAAAACAAATTAAAGATATATTTAACATATGATCTGGGTAAAAACCCAAAATATTTGAAAGCAAAGACTCAAACAGATATATATACTATACTTATATTCATAGCAGCATTATTTACAGTAGCCGAAAGGTGAAAACAACCTACATTTCCACCAGCAGATGAATGGATAAACAAAATACTGTGTATGCAGACAATGGAATATTATTAAGTCTTAAGAAGAAATTAAATTCTGACACATACTACAAGATGAATAAACTCAGAAGACTTTACGTTAAATGACCCACAAAAAAGGACAAATAGTGTATGATTTCACTTATACGAAGTTCCTAGGGAAGTCAAATTTTAGAGCCAAAGCAGGTGGGGGTTGCCAGAGGTTGGGGGAAGGAGGAAATGGGGAGTTTAATGAGTGCAGAGTTTTCATTTGGGAAGACGAACAAGTTCTGGTGATGGATGGTGGTGATGGTTGCAACAATGTGAATGTACTTACTTCCACTGAACTGTACACCAAACAGTGGTTAAAAGGGCAAATTTATGTTATGTGTATTTTACCACAATAAAAAATGAATTATAAGCATTTTATTAATATGTATGAAATCAATTACTTGAGCATTTAACAAACTCATTCACTATAGTAAGGCACTATGGCTTAGACTAACCTGAAAACTCCAGCCCATTTCTTAAGCAGTGTTTCATTGTATTGATCTCTTATTTCAAATAAAAGGTCAAAAAGTCGGTTCACTGGAAAACCATAACCCTAAAATAAAAAAAAAAGCAGATAAACAAATCAAGTGTATAAAAATATTCATTTAAATGTTGGGCATATAGAGAGTCATTTAGAAGGGATCACTAGATCACACTGTGTCATTCCCATAGTATATTTTTTAAAAAGATATCCTTCTGACTTTCTACTAGAACTAGATTGCATTAGGTAAAATAGAGGTCTAGGCAACAACACGCTTGTGTTCATTGTGGATGATAAAGCCAGCAAGCACCAGATAAAACAGGCTGTGAAGACGCTCTATGACACTGATGTGGCCATGGTCAACACACTGATTAGGCCTGATGGAGGGAAGAAGGCATGTGTTCCACTGTCTCCTGATTACAACACTTTGAATGTTGCCAACAAGATTGGAATCATGCAAACTGAGTACAGCTGGCTAATTCTAAATATTTATTTTCACAATGAAAAAAAAACAAAAGAGATCTAGAGAGAGTTTTATGGGAATGGAGTAATTTTTCCATTTATTCTTTCTCTCTTCAGTTAAGATTACAACGTTAGCCTTAAAAAGTATCAGCTGGAGAAAAAGTTCAAGATAAGCATCTATGTAACCGTGTCTTGGGAAGTAGTGCCTAGTCAAGACATATGAAGAAAAGGGACAAATTCTGTCTGAAATATGCTAGCTTCCTTTTGTACCTTCAATTTAAGACTTTGTCATATAGGGAAAAAATTCCTATCTTTCCATCAAACATACATCCCCAGACTTTATTCTTTTCCAACTTCCAACTCACTGAAATCTTCCCTATATCAGGACCAGACATTTTCTCTCCCCTCACAGGACTGTCCACCTTCCTCTCCAAGGTTTACCTCTCATCTTTGTTCTTGGGCCTGTCTCCTCCGATAGAAACCATTCCATGGGTGATTTTTCTGGATCTACTGTCTTTAACTTCCACTGGTCCCTTTCCCTTGGTTAAATAAACCTGCTAAATTGTCTCCTATCTTTAAATCAAGAAAACAAGAGACCAAAAAGTCCTCCCTCTATGTCTGGGGCCTGCCAGCTGCCTCCCCCTGTCACCCCTTTCATACAGTCAACCCTACTACAATCTAACTTTACTCCAATTCAGCAGTGCCATAGAGTATTTCCTAAACATCAAATTCACTGATCTTTCTCTGTCTGACCTCTCTTTCCTGACACTCTTCTGCTTTGAATTCCATAACACCAATCACTCTCCTTGTCCTCCTTCCACATCTACAAACAATCCTTCTGGTCTCCTTATTTACCTTCTTGCTCTAGACTTCAATGTTTCCTTCTAGCTCTCTTAGGGTGATCTCACGTCTAGTGACTTCAAACAGACTTTTTTCTGATGATTCCAAATTTGTATCTTTAGCTAGACCTTTTTAAATTCCAAATATTTAATTCCAGCACCTGTTACACATCTCCACTCAGTCAGCCAGCAAGTACACTGAAGTTAAAATCTCCTTCCCTTCCAACTAAACCAAGTGTTCTTATTCCCTATCCGTAATAATTCTATCAATCCAGTTAATCAACAGAGAAACTAGAAAATCATCTAAACTCTGCCCACACACATTTCATCAGTCACCAAATTTTATTATTTGATCTCTTTTGCATGTCAAATCTATCATTTGTAGCATCATCTACCCACTTTTCTTTCAGATATAAATAAGCATTTTATTAATATGTGTAAAATCAATCACTTGAGCATTTAACAAACTCATTCACTATAGTAAGGCACTATGGCTTAGACTAAATGTACACATACATTTTTTTTTTGAGTCAGGGTCTCACCCTGTCACCTAGGCTAATGTATAGTGGCATGACCATAGCTCACTGCACGCAGCCTCAACCTCCTGGGCTCAGACAATCCATCTGCTCCTTCTGCCCCAGCCTCCCAGACACATGCCACATGCCCAACTAATTTTTTTACTTTTAGTAGAGTCAAAGTCTAGCTATGTGCCTAGAGCTCCTGGGTTCAAGCAATCCTTCCGCCTCAGCCTCCCTAAATGCTGGGATTACAAGCATAAGCCACCACATTCAGCCTCTTCCAGAAATAGTCTTAGTGCCACACTGCTTTATTTCAGGTCTTTAACGTCTCTTCCCTGGACCACTGTAAGAGCATCCTAAATTGAAATCCCAACCATCTGTCTCTCTCAATCTATTTCCAGACTTGCAAAATTACCATTTTAAAGTGTAAACCTAGTTAGGTATAGTAGCTCACAACCTGTAATCCCAGCACTTTGGGAGGCTAAGGTGGGAGGGATGCTGAAGACCAGGAATTGGAGATCAGCCTGGGCAACAAAGTGAGACCTCATCTCCATAAACAATCAAAAAATTAGCCAGACGTGGTGGTATGTGCCCAGTCCCAGTTACTGGGAAGGTTGAAGCCGAAGGACTGCCTGAGCCCAGGAAGCTGAGGCTTCAGTGAGCCATGATTGTTTAACTGCACTCCAGTCTGAGTGACAGAATGAGACCCCAACTCAAATAATAATAACAATAATAATAATAATATTAAAAAGTGTAAATCTAACCATGCCATTTGCCTGGCTGGAAACTACAAAAAGTGGTTGGGCACGGTGGCTCATACATATAGACCCAGCGCTTTGGGAGGCCAAGGCTGGAGGACTGCTTGAGGCCAATTTGAGGCCACTGACAGATGGTTGGGATTTCAATTTGTCAGTCAGGAAGACTCTGCCCCTGCAAGAAAAAAATAAACTAGCCAGGCATGGTGGTGTATGTCTGTCGCCCCAGCTAGGGAAGCTGAGACGGGAGGACAGCTGGGGCCCAGGTTGAAACTGCAGTAAGCTAGGATCACATCACTGCACTTCAGCCTGGGCAACAGGGTGAGAGTATGTCTCTAAATAAAAGTACAAAAGGCTTACCAAAGTCCCATGATACCGCTCATGATCTGAGTCAAAGTATCTCATCAGCTTCATCGCCACCGTCATCCTTCCTTGCTCCTCCCTGTACTCTACAGTTTTGAATGCCACCAAACTATTGAGTCTCGCGTTCCCCACAGCACACCGCTATCTATAGCTCACACATGCTGTTTTATTCTCCATTCGTGTCCTTTTCTTATCTACTTGCTGAACTCAGTCTTCCAAATCCAGCTCATGGTCCAACATTCTGTATAGCCTTCCCCAACTCCTGGAATCAAAGTTAGTCATTCCATCTTCTGTGAGACCACAGCTCTTTAAAATTATTGCTGTATTTCCATGCCTTATTAAACATCTTATTTGTTTACAACTAAACAGTGAGTTTCTTGAAACCAAGGATATATCTCTATTGTCTTGCTGATTTTTATGTCTTTACCATTTTGTACATCAACTAAACTGATAGATGTATTGGGGTACTTTAAAGTGTTAATGAATGAATCAATAAATGTTTATTTGTCAGTAAACAAAACTATAAATAGTCTGGGATTTTTTTTACTTTATTGTTTAGTCAGCTTTGTTTTAAATGATGAAATAATGAAATACTGACATTTAAAAAATAAAATTTCCTTAGGGTGGCCAAGTGCCAAATTAAAATACTAAATATCATGCAATATTCTTTAATTAGTTTTCATGAAGACACACCCCAGTTCTTCTATTAATAAGTATAACTTTAAAAGCCAGTATGCATTAATTCCATATAAGACCCACCTAATACTAAGCCTGTCAATTTTCAGTGAAATGAAAATACTACAGAAATTCCGAATAAGTAGGAAAGACTGGTTTGTCTTCTCCAACCTTATTTCAAAGTAATACAATGTGAAAGGTACCCCCGCAAGGGTTTATGTAACTTTCATTGCTGCTTTTCTAAGGCCTCCATTATCTGTCTTTTACTTTTCTTTGATTCTCTGGAGAATTCCTTAGAACCAGAGCCAATACTCTAGACTCAGTTGTACTCAAAGTCCAATCTAAGAACTGTTTGTTAGTCTACAAAGAGATAAGGACCTTATTCCAGAAAATAAAGCAATGCTCCTACTTATAAAAGAAAGTCTCGCTTGTAGCAAGATGCTAATTATGCTAAACTTTGTACTTAATGAGATGTTCACTTATATTCTGACAAAAACTCCTTTTTGTTATGGACTTAACAGACAATTTGCAGACTAGTATAAACAGTTTGCAGACTAGGAGTCCCAGACCAAACTTTGATTAGAAATGCTTTAAGTCATTAAGGATAGCAAAATTCCCTCAAGCTACTTAGAAATGAGTCCCCCAAATTAGGGTAGCCCCAAGTTAGAATTACCAAAAAATTTCTTGCAGTAAGATCAATATTATAGATATAGTTATCATGAAATTTACAAAAACAACAAAACTCACATTATTAAAAATTTCTTGCAGTGAGATCAATATTATAGATATAGTTATCATGAAATTTACAAAAACAACAAAACATATTATTAACAACAAAAACACATTATTATGGTGTTACAATATACGCCATACAAATTAATAAGGACATAAGGTGATAAAATAATGTACCACAGGAGTTGTGGAATCTTTTCCTTTGGGTTTAAGAATAAAGTTGACAACTGTAATTCTAGGATGTAAAGACTTGTGATAAAGCAAATAGTTTAAATAAGCATTTTTCAAAGCATATTATATAAAGTTCTAGCTCTAAGAGATGTTCTATAGGGAAAAAAGATTCAAGGGTCAAATATATTGAAATAAGCTGCATACCTCTCTTTTGGAGACTTACGGTATAAATCTGCTCTCTGAATGGTTTTTAGTGGAGAATTCTGTTTTACTTTACTTAGCACTTCCCAAACACTTTGGACCACAGAACACTTTTAAAGTAACATCTCTTATCACACTTTGGAAAATGCTAGTCTATATTTCATGAAAAGTTACTTTTAACCATATAATCCCATAAATTTAAGCATGAAAACAAAATGCCATAAATTCATTATTATCTGTAATCAAGAAAGAGGGAAATAAGTCTTAAAACTTTGATATTAAAAGATCACAAAACACTGAGTCTTGAAATAATTTAGTTTCAATTTAATGAAAATTAAATTAAATTTTTAAATTTAATAAAATAATCTTATTTTTGAAAAGAAAAAAAAACCAAGACTCAAGTAAAGTGATTTGCTCAGTCGTAGAGCACATGGCAAAGCAGAATTTAGGAAGGAACTGAATGTATACAGCTTTCAAATTACATTCATATAAGTATCACATTTAAAACTAAAAACAATTCTGCTAACTAGTAACTGATAAATCCATTTTCACAAATGAGGATTCAAGGCTTAGACGGTCTGCAGGTAAACGGTTAGTCAACAGCACAGGCAGAACAGAAACTTGAGGTTTATGTGATTACAGAGCCCATGCTCACTTCCCTAAGGCAGAGCTGGCATCTTCTCATTTCTAGTTCAGGTAGTGCAGCGTGCTTTCCATTAAATCCTGTGCTGTTTTTTCAAAACAAATTGTTAAAAAACTTTATTCTAACTGAATACATCACTCTAATATTTTAAAAGATAATAGTATTCCATGAGCTCTGTCTTAACTTCCTAGCTGAAAACGAGGAGGTATGAGCAGTCCTGGGCAATCCCCCAGCACATAAGCAAACATTTATTACTACTAATTTACTGCCATTAATCCATGATAAGATAAATGAGTATGGTCTACATTCTCTATGTCTTTAAGTGCTCAAAACAGATATTAATTGCTACGTTACCACCCACCTGCAAAGTATCTGCAAATATTACAATAAGATTCTTCAGCTCCAGAACAAGATCAGGATCAGTGCAATATGACTGAAGGCAGAAACATAAACAAACAAAAACAACAACAAAAAACCAGAGTCATTTGGTTAAAAACTAAGAACCTGCATCTAAGGAACTGGTATCAATTTAATGGACAAAATAATGGTCGCTCACTTACATTTGTATTTGTATTATAAAGTGTTTGATGTGCTTATTAGTTATCTATATTTCTTATTCTGGAGATTACCCATGCATGTTCTTCACATGTATTTTTTGTTTTGGGATGTTTACCTGTTAAATGATCACTTAGACCCCTTTAAGTTTGAAGAACAGTAACCTGGTTCTATTTGATAGAAATTTTTTCCTGAGTTAAACTTTGATTTTAAGTTTTGTTCACAGTTACAGTTACGTGTGGACGTTTTAAATGCTTACATAATCAAACCAACCTTCTCCCTCTCTGGGTTCTATTTTAGAAGTCCGTCTTCCAGGATTATAGAAATATTTACCTCTGTGTTCTTTTTCTGAATCTGAATTTGTTCTCATAATGTATTAAAAAATGCAAGGCTTAAAAAAAAAAAACTAAGAACCTGAAAATTTGTATTTTAATCTGCCGGACTTATAAAAAAATTTAAAATCCTGCTTAGTTAAACCCACAGCTGACTTTCTTTTTCCAATATAAAAATGACAATTCAGCCTGTAATCCCACGCCTTTGGGAGGCTGAGTGAGTGGAATGCCTGAGCCCGCGGGTTCGAGACCCGCCTGGGCAGTGAGACCTCATCTCTACAATAAATAAAAAAAATCAGCCGGGCCTGGTAGCGCATGCGTGTAATTCCGGCTGTTTGGAAGGCTGAGGCGGAAGGATCGCCGGAGCCCAGCAGGTCGAGGCTGCGGTGGCCGGGAGCAGCCACGGCACTCCAGTCTGGGCGACAGAGTGAGACTCCAACTCAAATAAATAAATAAAAATGACAATTTAAGTATTTTCTTAGTAATTAATCAAAAGAAAATTATTAATTTCAAAGGAATAGTGAAATTCATTCTGTTCCTCTCATACCAGTTACTAAGATTTTGAAGGTGATATGTTGCATTTAATATGTCTTCATACCTGATGTCATAGAATTAACATAAAATATACTATAATTTTATATCTTCAGAGCTCATCTGAATATCAGCCATGATAAAATGTACTGTTCTTTATTAATATGTTAGAAAAAGTTGTTTATTGGATAAATAGTACACTTAGAATCTACATACCTGTCAAGTGCGGTGGCTCATGCCTGTAATCACAGTGCTTTGGGAGGCCAAGGCAGGATGAAAGAGTTAAGACCGACCAGCCTGGGCAACATAACAAGACCCTGTCTCTACTAAAAAATACAAAAATCAGCTAGGCATGTTGGTGCACATCTGTAGTCCTAGCTACTAAGGAGGCTAAGATGGGAGGATCGTTGAAGCCTAGGAGTTCGAGTTTGGAGTGAGCTATGATCATACCACTGCACTCCAGTCTGAGTGACAGAGACCTTCTATTTAAAAAAAAACTACATTCCAGATAAATAAAAATGTGTTGTACTTATCATCTAAATATCATGTAAGCCAACAATCTACTTAGTATCTTTTACATTCTATTGTCAATATAAAATTATTATAAACATGAAGGACCAAAAAAAAAAAAAACGAAATTATTTTTTGAAGGGGAGGTCACTTGTAGAACATACCATTCCCCACTAGCTTAGTTTGAGAAACCCATCGGCATTAGTGTACAAGCAAGTGTTGTTGTGAGAGGCTGCATTTGGCTTCAGTGAATTGTTTTCTGGAGATTCTTTCAACATGTTTGCCCATTCATGATGGGTGATTTATAAGCAACCTTCCCACATCACCTTGAGTGCTCAGCAGTTTTTGATCAAATCACCATGACCCCCATGTTCCACTCTCCCCATTTGCCTGATCTTGCCCCAAGTGACTTTTTTTTGTTTTCTCAGATTAAAAAAGGCCTCAAGGGAAATCTTTTGCTGAAGTGAAAGAGGTGAAACAAAAAATGGCAGAAGTACTAAAAGGCAGCAAAATTGAGGAGTTCAAAAATTGTTTTGAGCAGTGGAAATAGCATCTTGATAAATGCATGGCATTAATTCAAGAGTATTTAGCAGGTGACCGAAGTTTAAACATGAAAGACTAAATATACCAGTTTTAATAAACAAATTCTTGGATTTTGGGGGGTTCCCTCTTATAATAGATGGTAAAATTTTAAACAGGGGGATATTTTATGGAAGATAAACTACTAAAACTGTCTTAAGGAAAAGTCTACACCTATCAATTATTAATTTCAGTAGTATTTATAACACTAACATATATGTTATTTCTATAAAACACATTAGAAAAACATTTGATCATTTAATTTTCACCCATAAAATCCTCCCATTACATAACATTTTATTATTTAAAATTAATTCAAGTTGAAAATTGTAAATTTTTAAGAAATTCATAATTATAGTGTATTACTGCAAATTGTAAACATCGAAGAACAAGTTCTACTGAGTTTTAATGGTGGGGTTTATTTTAGAAACAAAGAATTTGGAATGATAATTAAAAACCCTTTCTTCATAGTGCTTTTCAGTGATCTAATGAAGAGGTCAGTTGAGACTAATGAGACCAGCTTAATTCTTCATTTTCTATAATGCTGGAATAAAAGTGTTTTGGGAGACCTCAGTCACTTGCAAAATCACAGCCTGATATTACCAGATAAACAAAAGCCTGGCATTACTACTTCCAAATTTGAGAAATTACCAAAAAATGCTGTATGATGGAGGTACAGTTTTCCTCTGACATTATGAAGCTCAGAAGTTCTTCAAGTAACTGAATTAAAATTTTAGTAACATAAATTGTCTGACTTACTGAATGAGCTCTAAGGACAGCAATTATCTTTGAGAGGGCCATGTTCCAAAGTTCATCAGTGTATGCCCTGGTTACTAATCCTTGGGTCACATGTAAAATGTGATCTTCTACCACAAAGAACCTAAAAACATTAATTACAACATAGCATGTGTCAAAAAAACTCAAAAAGAAAATAATCATTTCTGGCATTTAACATAATATAAAATTAATAGTAGTTATTTCCATATTAGATACATACCCTACAATTTGAGTGAAATATCTTCTATAGCCATCAACTGTTGCATGCTTTAAATGAAAAATAAAAATCAATTTAAACCAATAAATACCAGCAACATAAAAGTTCCAAGTCATTACAACTTAATGAACAAATATTTATTGAGAGCC
This sequence comes from Carlito syrichta, assembly GCF_000164805.1. Taxonomy (NCBI): domain Eukaryota; kingdom Metazoa; phylum Chordata; class Mammalia; order Primates; family Tarsiidae; genus Carlito; species Carlito syrichta. Next base: position 148,987 of record NW_007257469.1, read on the forward strand.
TACTATATGCTGCATACATTTTTAGGCATCAGTGATACATACACTTGTAAATAACAAAAAGTCCTTGCCCTCATGGAATATACATTTAAAAGGAGACAGCCCATAAACAAGCTAAAAAGTAAATATGATTTCAGAATCCTTTTCTTGACAAACATGTTAAAGTCATCATCACCTCTCACTTTGGTTATTACTTCACCCTCCTACATAATCTTCCTAGCTTCTAGGCTTGCTCCCTACAGTCTACTCTCTATACAGCCGCTGGAATGGTATCTTTCAACAGTAATCAGATCATTGTATCTTCTGCCAAAAATCTTTCAATGAATTTCTCCGTGATTTGCAACAAAAGCCAAACTCCCTAAAAGTCATTTACAGCTGCCTATTGTTTATAATTTTAACAAAAGGCATACAGGAAAACATTTGATCACCTGATTTTCATTCAGAAAAAGTTTATCATATGGAATATATCATTATTTCAACTAAGTTAAAATGTTATGTTTTGCTTATTTCATAAATGTGGTAACATTTTCAAACATCTGAGATTTTTTTCATGTTTAGGAGGATTTTAAATACTTTTTAGCTTAAAATACTATGATCAGAAAATATCCACACGATAGCAAATACTTAATATTTCCTGATACTTGCTTTATAACATAGTATGGAATCAAACTTTTTATAATGGTCCATGTGTGCTTTAAAAGAATATGTTTCTATAGTCATTGAAACAAGATTCTACACATTCTATTATATTAAGTCATTTAAGCTTGTTTTGTATCCTTACTGATATTCTGCCTACTTGGTTTATAAGATATCGATATATGTTTAAAAATTCTTGTGGCCGAGCATGGTAGCTCATGCCTGTAATCCCAGCACTTTGGGAAGCTGACATGGGTGGACTGCTTGAGCCCAGAAGTTCAAGATCAGCCTGGGAAACACTGCAAGATCCTGTCTCTAAAAAAGGGGGGATGGGGGAGGGAAACAACTTAATAAAATAACAATTCCTGTAATGGATTTTTCTATTTCTCCTTGTAGTTGTGGCAGATCTTCGGCATATTTTAAAGAATTTAAGCTTTAAAAAAAAGTCTATCAAGTATCTTTAGTCGTTTTTTCACTGGGACAATTAATCAAGGCATACAATCTGCCAAATTGTCAGAAATTATCACTCCCTAACATTTTATATATTTATTTGTTGATCTTTTAAAACTCATGATCTACCCTAACAGAATATAAGTGCATGAGAAAAGGGGCCTGTCTTATTCACTGCTGTACCCTTAGCACCTAAACAAATGATTGGAAATAGTAGATGTTCAATAAGTATTTGTAGTTGAATGAATAGTGACACATGCTCTAAAGAAATTCAAGCAGGGCAAGGGGATAAAAAGTGACAACATAACCAATTCGAAATATTCCCATACCTACCATACTTGACTGGGGTTGCAATACCAGTCTTACTTGCTTCTTCTGGGCAATTAAGACAATGTAGGATAGTTTAATTTCATTAACTCCCATCTCATTCCAATTTTTATGTTAATGTTGTATATTTTAATTCAGTCTTATTTTAATATCTATAATATTTTACTGTATTATTGCCTATAGTCGAGATATATTTGCCTACATATTTACACTTTCTTTGTTTTCATTTCTTCTTGCACCTCTATTCTTCCATTTGAAATCATTTTCCTGATGTGTGAAGTATATCCTTGAGAACTTCCTTAGTAAGTGTGCCTTGGTGGCAAACTCTGCTCTTCTTTGTCTGAAAATGTCTATCTTTGCCCTTGTTTCACTGGATATAGAATCCTAGGTTGACGGTTATTTTCATTCAGCACTGACAATATTTCATTGTTTTGGTTATTTGAAAATAATCTCTTTTCTCTTTGGGTAATTTTAGCATCTTCTATTAATGCTTGTTTTTAAAGTCAAGAGTACTGAAGTATAATTTACATACAATAAATTAACCCTTCTTTACATGCAGAGTTTGTTGAATTTTGACAAATGCAGACAGTTGTGTAACCATCAGCAAAATCGAGATATAGAACATTTCTATCTCATAAAGTTCCCTAGCATCCTTTTTGTAGAGAATCACTCTGCTTAATCCCCAGCCCTTGGTCACCACAGATTTCATTTTGTCCTGTAATTCTGACTTTTCAACAATATCATATAGCACAAATCATACTGTATATAACTCTATTGTGTATTATTATTTGCACTTAGAATAATGCTTTTGAGATTCATCCATATCACTGTATGTATCAATTTCCCTTTAGTGCTGAGAAGCATTCAATTTTATAAATGTACAACCATTTTTATCTATTCATATGAATATACCATAATTTATATATTCACTAGTTCATTGTCTAGTTTTTGGCATTTATCAATAAAGCTACTGTAATCATTTACATGTGAGCCACTATGTAAAAGTATGTTTTCATTTCTCATGAGTAAAACTATCCAGGAGCAAGACTGCTGGATCAAATAAGAATATGCTTCACATACTGCCAAGCCATTCTCCAAAGCAGCAATATAATTTTATACCTACCAGAAGTATATGAGAATTCCAGTTCAGCCACATCCTTACCATCACTTGATATTATTAATCTTTTAAGTTTTAGTCATGCTAGTAAGTATGCAGTAGCATCTAATTGTGGTATTAATTTGCATTTCCCTGATGAAAAATTATACTTAATAACTTTTCATATGCTTATTTGTAATCTATATATCTTGGGGTAAAATATCTATTCAAATCTTTTGTCCATTTCAAAAACTGGTTTATCTTGTCTTTAATTACTGAGTTGTACAAGTTCTTTACATATTTTGGATACAAGCTCCTTATTAGACATGAGTTTTACAAATATGTTCTCCAAATCTATGTCTTGGTCTTTTCATTTTTTTAACAATGTCTTTTGAAGAATAGAATTTTTAAATTTTCATATTCAATTCATTCATTTGTTTTCTTTTATGGTCCTTGTTTTATGTATCCCACCCAAGAAAATATTGTCTAATCCAAAATTTCATCCTTTGTTTTTTTCTAAAAGTTTAATAATTTTGGCTCTTACATTCAGGTTCATGATCCACTTCTTGAAATACTGAATGAGATAAAAATCAATATTCATTTTTTTGTATATGAATAATGTAATGCTTTTGTGGTCAGAGAACAGACTTCATATGACTTTAAGCCTTTTATATCTGTTGATATTTATCTTATGGTCCAGAATATGACTATCTTGGTGAATCTTCCATGTGCACTTGAAAAGCATATATAAGTCTGGCATGGTGGTTCAGCCTGTAATCCCAGCATTTTGGGAGGCCAAGGTGAAAGGATTGCCTGAGCCATGGGTTCGAGACCAGCCTGGGCAACTTGGGGAGACCTCGTCCCTACAATAAATAAATTTTAAAAAGCCGGGCGTGGTAGTGTACACCTGTAGTTCCAGCTACTTGGAAGGCTGAGGTGGAAGAATCTCCTGAGCCCTGCAGGTTGAGGATGGGGTGGCTGTGAGCGTGCCACTACACTCCAGCCTGGAGTGTATATATTCTGCTGTTTGGGGTAGAGTGCTCAATAAATGTCAATTCTATCAAGACAGCTGATAATCGTTTTCAGGTCTTCCATTTTTTCTCTTTATCTTTGGTGTTCTGAAATTTCGTTATAAGGTTCCTAAGTATGTATTTCTTTTTGTTTAGCCTACTTGGTAATCTTTTAGCCTGACTCTGTAGATTTCTTTTCCTCGTCTGTCCCAGAAAATTCTCAGCCATATGTCATCAAATATTCCTCAATCCCATTGGCTTTCTCCTCTTTCTGAAACTCTGATTAGATATACATTAGGGTTCTCTGTATCCCATATCTCTCTTCTGTAGTTTTTCCTTTTGTTTCTCTGTGATGCTTAATTATTTCCAGATAATTTCTTCAGATCAACTAAACATTTTTTAAAATTTCCTATAAATTATTTTATTGTAAAAAACTATTTGACATTAAGGCTTCTTATGCTCAAATTCTAAAAGTAATCCCCCAAATTTAGTCCTCAACTGAATTTTGTACAAGATTTGTTTTAATATTTACATAATACAAACTAATTTTAATCACTCAGCTCGTCTTCTTCACTAAAATATACGCTTTTCTTCATCCTTGGGCATTCTGAGTCATCTGATGTTGAGGGACCCCCTGAACTGGGTTTCCATTGTTTTTGTTCTTCAGTTTTGGCTTGCTGGAACACTATGGCCCGACCGAGGCTGTCAAGAGCCAGGTCTTCCCCTTCATCTTCACTTTCTTCTACTTCCTCAATGTCTTCTTTTGGTTCAGGAACTTTTTTTTTCCTTTTTCTCCTTCTTTTTTGGAGGTTCATGTTCTCCAAGCATATTTTTAGGACAGGCATAACTCAAGTGTCCATTTTCCCCACATTGATAACACTATATAACACTTAGATTTATCAAAGTAGTTTCGCCTTCGGATGAACTCATCTGCTCTTCCGTTGTCAATAGCAATACTTGCGTTTATCACTCTGCCAAGTAACTGTTTGTTGTCTATTGCCCTGGTACAGTTTTGTGCAGAGTCTTTATCCAAAAATAAAATAATCGCAACCCCTTTACTCCTCCTGGTATCTTTACCTTTCATTATAGTAACCTTTACAATTTTGCTATACTTGGAAAATATCCTGTATAAATCGTTGTTTGTCAGGGAAAAGGGCAAATTGGATATATACACTGTACTCTTACTTGGAGCCAATCCACCACATATTTCTTCAGGGGGGTTCCCAGGAGACCAGAGGAATGCGAGCCCTTGGCTCAGCAGGGGCTTAAGCCCTACTCTTCCTCACCAACTGGAGCAGCCTTGGCATCACGGGTCCTAGAAGCTGTCGGGAGCAGAGACAAGGTAGTGGCAGCAGCACTGCCTTTTCCCGGTTCTGTGCCTCTCAGCCTTGGAAGCGGGCCCAGAGGTCTGTTCTTAACATTTTTAACTTCAATTAGTTTACCTTCAATTTCTAGATAATCAGCTTGATTTTTCTTCACATCTGTTTGGTCATTCTTTATAGTTTCTGTTCCTTGTTTATATTAGCAAGCTTGCCTTTTATTTCATTATATTAAATAGTGTTATAATATCAATAATTCAAATAATTTTAATAACTCAAAAGTCAGAATTTTAACAATCGACTTCTGGTACTATTTCTAATGATTCTCATTTGTTTTGTAATTAGTTTTGACTGTGAATTGCTAATTTTAACTCTGAGATGAAGGAGCAGAAATCTATATTTGCATCTGCCAGGCATTTAGAGGCATTATCAGCATGAAACCACTTTAAACTAAATTTTGAGCTTGAGATTTTTTTGACTAAGTAAAATGAATTTGTGTTACAAACACAAGCAGTGACAAACTGCTTTTATAAATTCTCAGGGTCTTTTTTTTAATCTGTTCACTCAGCCTCAAGATTTGAGATATGTAATTTTCCATACAGTATCTGCCAGAGGGAATACAGAAGTTTTTAGACAGTTTTATCTCTAGCTCATCCTAATAACGGAGCTTTAAATCCTTTAGAATCTCACCTTTATAAGGGAGACGATATCTTATTAGACACTTATGTGGGGTGGGCTCTGGGTTTAGCTCTCTGTATCCAATGTCCCAAAAGTCATGCTTTCCTATTCAGTAGATGCTCCTAGGATAAAGGCTACATTCAGTATTTCATTAAGCCTATCTGGGTTTCTACCTTCATTTAGATTTTCCTGTCATGTTTGCTTTATAATTCAGATGTATTGACATATAAATTACATACAATAAAACTCACTCTTTCTCATGTTCAGTTTCTATGAGTTTTCACAAACATCTAGTCACGTAATGATCACCACAAACAACATAAGGAACAGTTTCTTATTCACTCAGTTTTTGGTCTTTGTCAGATCCTCAGTATATTTTAAAAGAATTTAAGCTTAAAAGAAAAAAAGTCTATCCAGTATCTTTAGTTGTTCTTTCAGTGGGACAATTAATTAAAGTACATAGTCTGACATATTGTCAGAAATTATCAATCCCTAACATTTTGTATATTTACTTGTTGACCTTTTTTTTTTAAGTCACTGTCTATCTTTCCTAATAGAATGCAAGTTCATAAGAAAAGGAACTTGTTTTGTTCACTGCTATACCCTTGGCACCTAAACAAAATGACTGGAATGTGTTCAATAAGTATTTATAGTTGAATGAATAGTGACATATGCTCTAAAGAAACTAAAGCAGGGTAAGGGGATAAAAAGTGACAACATAACCAATTCGAAATACTCCCATACTTACCATACTTGACTGAGGCTGCAATACCAGTCTTGCTTGTTTCTTTCTTTGTTTTCTATAGTAATTTTCAAATGTCTCCTCATCACCCTAAAATCAAATCAGCAGAGTAATGAAATATAAATACACACAGAGAGAGAGAGAGAGAGCGCTAAACAGATACCTCTGTGTCCCCTACGAATCGTTTAAAAATTTCCAACTGAAATGTAAACGCTGAATGGCATTTCATATTGAATATCAAGAACAGGGTTTTGGCATTGTAGTTCAATAGCAACTTCTTTTGGTATCATGACCATTAGAAAGAATGAAGTTCAGTTCACACAACATGACATTTGCCCAACTTACCCCTTGGGAGTTCTAGATTTTTGAGTGACCAAACCAAAATATGGCTGTCAGTGAGGGAAGCGAAATACAAGATTAGCTGTGAAGTCTAAACTTCGGAAATGGTGTGAAGGCCCGCCATCATCCAGCATCTTCCTCCATCTCTTGCCTAATCTCTCGCCACACCCTAACACTCAGGATGTCCAACATCCGATTCTCTTTTCACTTCCAAGATTTGCATATGCCTGAAATATGCCTCCCAGGTCCCTTTTCCTGTATTACTCATCCCTCACCACTCACCATAGATGTCATTTCCTTTAGGAAGATTTCCCTAACTTTCAAAGGCTTGTTATTTTCTGTTATCCCACAGTAACCTGCACTTATATGTGCTGTAATTTCTTGATCATTAGTCTCTCGGTGCAGTTCAGTAAAACTTTGTGGGAAGGTGGAGGTTTTCTATGTCTGCACTATCTAATACGGTAGCCACTAGCCACAGGTGGATATTGAGCATTTGAAATGTGGCTAATAGAACTGAGACTGCCAGGCATAGTGGCTCACACCTGTAATCCTAATACTTTGGGAAGCCAAGGTGGGAGGACTGCTTGAGCACAGGAATTCAAAGCCACTCTGGGCAACGTAGTGAGACCTTGTCTCTACAAACAATCAAAAAGTCAACTTTTTGACTTTTTACAGGTGTGGTGATGCCACCTGTAATCTCAGCTATTCAGGAAGGTAGAAGGCTAGTCTGAGCATAGGAGGTCGAGGCTGTGGTGAGCCATAATTGTGCCCTACATACCAGTCTAGATGATAGAGTGAGACTCCAAATTAAAAAAAAAAAAAAAAAAAGAACTGAGACACCGACTTTTTAGTTTTGCTTAATTTTATTTATTTATTTGAGTTGGAGTCTCACTACGCACCCAGGTTGGAATGCAGTGGCACGCTCATGGCCACTACAGCATCGACCCTCTGGGCTCAGACGATCCTTCCATCTCAGCCTTCCAAGGAGCTAGAACTACAGGCACGTAACACCACGTCCAGCTAATTTTTTGATTTATTGTAGACATGAGGTCTTGCCAAGTTGTCCAGGCTGTTCTCAAACCCGTGGGCTCAGGCAATCCGCTCACCTTGGCCTTCCAAAGTGCTGGGTTTATAGGCTTAAGCCACCACGCCCAGCCAATTTAATTAATTTAAATTAAGTGGTTACATATGGCTAATGGCTGCCTTATCAAACAACAGTGACCTATCTTTACCACTTGACTGTATGTCGGTTAGAACATGTTCATTTAATTCTCATCACTGCATCCTCGTCACTTAGAAAATGCTTGGCATGCAGCGGGCACTCAATAAATATGTTAAATGAATGACTGAGCAAATAAATATATAACTATGTATCTATCCCCTCTGTGTTCTTCTGCTTAAAAGAGAATCCACCCTGAGTCAGAAGAAAAGGTTGGGAACCCATTGCCTTGTTCATCCAAGGCTCCAAAAGAAAGCAAAAAGAAAAAAAATGAGCACTAGGTTAAAAAAAAAAGTCAAAACCCATATTTCTACTGGAAAACAATTCTAATTTTATTTTATTAATACTTCAGTAACTACAAAAACATAACTTTCCTTAGTGCTGTCTAAAGTAAGCTCAAAATGCGGAAAACAGTTTTACCTGTATCTGCTAAGGAAGTTCTTCTAATTTTTTTTGTACTTAAGCAATTAAAAGAATTTCAAAAAACTATTGTGTCCCTCACACAGTTTTAATAAGGTAACTCAATTTTTTGCACCCTGAGTTTAAATAAATGCAAAGGATATAATATCAAGCATATAAAAATGTTGGAATTTAAAAATAAAACCACTACATCCTCATTTAAACATATCCAAGCCATCATTCGTTTTAAAAATATATGAACATACTCTTCCTTAACATTTAGAATGTTTACATTTTTCCTTTTCTTTTTAAACTCATATTTACAGTCCACTACAGTTACAGAACTTTTTATAACTGAATGGTTTTAAAAATTTTTTTCTAATGTAATATGTTTTTATTTTTACTTTATTTTTGAGACTTTAAGGCTTTAGGTGTTAAGGTGGCTTTTTCCTTCTGGGATAAATTATTATAATTAATACCTAACTGATCCAAGGAGCATAAATATATTATATATTTTGACAATGAGTAAACCAAAAAGTAAAATTTTTTTTTAATGAAACCCTTAATAGGATGAGTGGGACTTTATTCCTTTAATAATATACTCTTTGGTTAAAACTCTGAGCTGCAGATTTAGGACGTAGGATTTATTTTTAAAAGTTCACCCTAAAACCTAATTAGCAAAACCTGTCCTTACACTCAAACTAACAACTTAAGTTGTATTTAATGTCTCTCTAGAAAAGTCTGACTTCATGTTTCCCTTCCAAAAAACTTTAATGTGCTTTGAGGACTATTATATTATGAAAAACATTGAGAGTAAAATCAGGAGATTACAAAAAGCAGGTCAAGATTAAGTTTATTTAAACCTAATGTGATTGCTTTTTAAACCCAATGAGATTGTTTTGTGCATTCACGCACCTTAAAGTCAAGATAATAAATCACTTACTCACTACTTATTCTGTTTCTCATTACTTAATTTGTAATAATGCAATGCAATGTATACCTAAAATTATAAGCTATTTATGAAGTAGGAATACAATAAACAAACAGTATATACCCTCAATTAACATGCGGACATACATAAACCTCTGCTGTTCAACTTCTGGAAATAATTAAATAAAACTAAGTATAAGAAAACCAGGTATAACTCTATCAATCTTTTTAGATATCCTGATCATGCTTTTTCTGGGTACTTAATGAAACAGAATATGTTATCAACTGCTAAAAACCATAGCCAAATTTTACTTTTTAAGCTATGGAAGTAGAAAATATTAAACATGTTACTTAATTTACATTTAGGATAATTTGGTAAAACAGTTTATCTGCTTTATTGAATCACAGAGTACATAAATATGAAAAAATGAGGTTATCCAATGTAACTTGAAATTTTGGGGTCGCAGAAAACACTCTAGTCATGTTTAAAAGATTCAGTTTCATTAACCTATACCATTTGGCTGTTGAAAGGTGTTTTTCTTACATGGAACCAATGCTACTGCCCATCATAAGTGGACTGGAAAAAGAAAATGTGGTACACATACATGATGGAGTATTACCAGTTGTAAAGAAGAATAAAATCATGGACTTCACAGCAAATTGGATGGAGTTGAAGACCATAATACTAAGTGAATGACCACAGAAATAAAGAATGGAATACCACATGTTCTCATTCATAAGTGGGCCCTGAACATTAATCACATTAGCACAAGGGTGGTATTGGCAATCACCGGGTACTGTCAGAGAAGGCAGGGAGGGAGGGGGTAAGTGACAACACAAAGTGTACCTGGCCCACTACCAGGGGGAGTGAGGGCCAGTTAGAAGCCCAAACTTCACTTGCATGCAGCCAACTTATGTAGTTAATCCTCACTTGTACCCCACATCTCTACAATAAAATTTTAAAAATTGTTTTTAAGTTTTTCTTTACAGCAATGACACATCCTAAGGAAGATTATTAAGATTAGCCAAAATCACTGTTTACATTTAAACATACAGAACATAGTTTTCACATTGAAATTTGCCTGTTTTATTTGCAGTACGCTCACAGGACTCCCCCCTAAAAGCAGTATGTTTGTTATCAACAATTGAGGACAAAAGTTCAGGTCATTAAAAGGAAACTGTCATCACTGCCACCTATGTCATTACTCCCTAACATCTATCTGAATTAGAATATCCTACCACAGGACAAAATATACCACTTCTAACAAGACTTATTCTTAACAGAAATCTGTGCAAAAAGAGAAAGGAAGGAATCCTTAGGTGTACACAGCTCCTTGATGAATAGTTATAGGAGATATTGCCTTTATTTGGCACCATGGTAGTACTGAGTGACAGTGAGAACATGACTTTCTTTTACAAAGCAAATGCGGGAGCCTCCAACATGGCCTCCAAAGACCCTACCTCATGGTATTCAAACCCTTTTGCAGTCCCCTTCCAAGCTGTGCCAGAGCTGGTCTATGTGACCAAAAGGATAAAGCAGATGTAATAGTGTATTACTTCTGAGATTGGGTTATGCAAGAAATTATGGCTTCCATCTTGATTTCTTGGGAAGCCAGTTGCCATGTCAATGAGAACTTTCAGGCAGCCTTGTAGAGAGCTCACATAGCAAGGGACTGAGCCCTTCTACCAAAAGCTGTCACAGAAGCAAACCCTCCAGCCTCCATCAGGCCTTCAAATGATTATAGCCCTCAATGACATCTTGACTAGAAGAACCTCTTGAGAGACCTTTTAGCCAGACCCACTCAGCTAAGCCATTCCCAGACTGCTAACCCTATGAAATAATGTTTGCTGTTTTAAGCCAGTGTGTTATGCATGTGTGTTACACATGTGGTCAGTATCTTAAGCAACATTCCCAGGAACAGAACAAGATGAGTGTTAAACGAAAGAAATGCTCAGGAAAAAGACTGCTCAAGAAGTGAAGAAAGCAAGAGAGGGTATGAGAGAAAGTCAATCAAGGGTGCCACCTGGGGCAACAAACTCTCTAAGAGAATAGGCTTTGCCTGATTCCACAGTGCAACCGCAGAGTATACGCTTTACCTCGGAGTGGTCCCAATATAGGTAAGAAATCTAGACTTTCCAACTCCCACACCCACACACTATAACTGACATTCCTCAATCCTGGTAAACCTGCGTGGATTGGTAATAGGCTGCGCAGCATCTCTACCTCTTCTGAAAATAAGAACTCAGCAGAGCGCCAATAGTAAGAGAAGAACCACTGTGAGACAGGCTGGGGTTCCCAGACAGATCATTTTTAGAAAACAGCTAAGGATTTAAAAATTACTTCCTTAAAATTTTTAGCCCAGGACCCCTTGGAAAGCCTCCATAAGCTGTTAAAACCCTCACAGCAGCAATTCTCACACTACTCAATATTCATCAAATACATTCGGAAATTCATTCATTCAGTGTTCACTGTTCTTAAAAAAAAAAAAAAGGTACCTGTACTCAAAGTTTAGGACATGCCCAGCTAAGAAAAACCACAAAAGGCCCTTAGGACTTTTCAAAGCCTAAAAAACAATAAGCTATGGTAAGCTATATTGTAAATACTTTTTGCTGTATTTTCCAAAGAGAACTCCTTTTTAAACATAATACCTATTTTCCTTTCATGGAACACTCATATTTGATCAAACAGAGTAGGAAAATGCTACCTTAGGATTTTGGAAATAGAGCTCTTTTGGATAAAATGGACTTATAGTCAACAGCTCAATTCCTTGAAATTTTACATATTATTAAAACTCTTTTATAGTAATCCTTTTTAACATTTACCGAGTGCTATTTTATACTGGGCCCTACACTAAGCACTTTGTTATTTATATTGACTCTAATACACAACATAGCCTTAAAACTTGGTAACCATATTTTGCAAATGAGAAATTCAACTGAGATAAGTAATGTACATAATGCCATAATGCTGGGAAGTGGCAGAACGGCAATAACAAATGCAAAGAAAAAAGTTGTAATAATAAAGACAAATTCACCTAATCAAATAATTTTGATCATATATACCAACCAGAAGTTATCATACTAATGAACATTTATTAAATCTACAGTATAGAATAGTAAAAAAAAATTCACAGTATAGAATAGTAAAACATTAAATTCACTTAAAAAAGGAAAAAAGCCCTGCCTGAATCAGTAAAAAACCAACACTTTTTAGACTGCAGTTTTCTAAAATTTATAAACTCTATATATTACAAAGATATAAACATACAAAGAACTAAAATTAAGTTATAAAAAAATAACATTAGAAGAAAAAGTAAAGCCCAGTTGGAACTTGTTAAGAAATCAGCATAAAGCTTCAAAAAAAATTAACATTAATACAATTATAAAGGCAAAGATTCTTAAAGCAATCAGTGTTTATGCCACTTACTTTTCATATCTGAGAAAAAATAAATCTTAAGTTATTTCTGAATAATCACAAAGCAGATTCAATGGAGTTTAAAGTTTTCTAACATTCTGTTGGTTCTCTGCCATTGACTTGACTTGTCACTACTTTGATCATTTAATTGTGCTTTTATTTCTTTACTTTTAATCATGAACAACGAAATGCCACTTAATATCTACTGTAACACTCCCAAGGGATGCCACACTGAAACGTCATATAATATCTAACACTTGCTACAAAAGATATGATGATATATTCCTTCCCAGAGGTTTTAGTACCTGTTGACATAGTTACCCACATAAAGATATAGAAAATGATTTAGCTGGGCTCGGTGGTTCAGCCTGTAATCCTGCGCCTTTGGGAGGCTGAGGTGAGTGGATTGCCTGAGCCCGAGGGTTCGAGACCCACCTGGGCAACTAGGCGAGACCTCATCTCTACAATAAATCAAAAACTAGCCAGGTGTGGTAGCATGCGCCTGTAGTTCCAGCTACTTGGAAGGCTGAGATGGAAGGATCGCCGGAGCCCAGCAGGTTGAGGTTGCGGTGGCCGGGAGCGGCCACTGCACTCCAGTCTGGGCGACAGAGTGAGACTCCAACTCAAAAAAAAAAAAAAAAAACCTGAGTTTTTGAGAGATTGAGGTGAGCGGACTGCTTGAGCCTACAGGTTCAAGACCAGCCTGGGCAACTTGGCAAGACCTCATCTCTACAATAAATCAAAAAATTAGCTGGGCATGTTAGCGCATGCCTGTAGTTCCAGTTACTTGGAAGGCTAGGCAGAAGGATCACCAGAGTCCAGCAGGTCGACGCCAGGATAGCCATGAGCGTGCCACTGCACTCTAGCCTGGGCGACAGAGTGAGATTCTGACTCATAAAAACAAAACAAAACTGAGTTTGACGTTAAAGTCAGTCAACAACTATTCAACAAACATTTATGAAGTACTAGAAGCAACAAGAGGCAATGGGGAAAGAACAATAAACAACACTCTCATGGTCTCTATCTTTGTGAATCATACAAATATGGAACACAGATACACAAAGTACTAGAAGTGCCTATTGGCATACACTATAGTTTATTGTGCCCTTATAAGACAAAAAATTAAGTACTACCAAAGCAAAAAATTATTACTCTCTACCAAACCCAAACCTATAGGAGGCTATATTATTTGAAAGAGCTTGTAAAAGAATTAAACCACAATATAGGCCACTTTAAATACCAGGAAGCCAATATGATCTAGTTTAAATAAAAGAACAAAAGAAAATTTTTAAAATGGAAAATCTGAGATTAGACAATAGAAAGCTTAAATTTCCACTCAGGCGCAGTGGCTCATGCCTGTAATTCCAGCAGCACTTTAGAAGGACAATCTGAGGCCATGGGTTCGAGACCAGCCTGGGCAGCATGGCAAGACATCATCTCTACAATAAATTAAAAAATTAGCTGTGTATGGTGGCGTATGCCTCTAGTTCCAGCTACTTGGAAGGTTGAAGCGGAAGGCTCACCTGAGACCAGCAGGTCAAGGCAGCAGTGGCCATGAGTATGCCACTGCACTCCAGCCTGGGAGACAGAGTGAGACTCTAACTCAAAAAAATAAAAAAGTTTAGCAGTACAATTTTGGATTGAATTTAGCCTGTCCTTGCCTCATGTGTAAATGCAGTTAAATGTATGTACTACCAACTAACATTATAAAAGATAAAATACTAGATCTGAAAAGAATCTGAGAAGTTAAAGTATTTTATCTCATATACATTTGAAGAATTATTTAATCATAAAATAGACTAAAATTATTATTGTTTTTATACTGTTGTATGATTTATTACAGCTCTTTAAAAAAGAAATTCCTACAGTTCGCTTAAATGAAGCGCAATACATTTGAAACATCACTAATTTATTTACAAAATACATTTACATTTATATTGTGCTGATAGATCACTTTTATCTCAGTTAGTAAGTGCAGAGTTAGCCCTGACATAGTTAATAAAGATAGCTCTATTTGCTCTTATTAACATAATTGCCATTCTTTTTCAATCACATAAAGAATCCAAACCTCAACTCCTTAAAAGTAAATGCCTTCAGAAAGTTGTGGGATAACATAATCAAAATGTTGAAAAAAGGATAAAGAATTCTATGTCCCACAAAACTATCCTTAAAAGACAAAAAATAAAGACAATTTCTGATAAACAGCTGAGAGAATATGATGCTAGCAGATCTACCCTAAAAGAAATACTGCCAGGAGCTGTGGCTCACACCTGTAATCCCAGCACTTTGGGAGGCCAGGGAGGGAGGATTGCCAGAGCCCGAAGGTTTGAGACCAGCCTGGGCAACTACAATAAATAAATTTTTTTTAAAAATTAGCCAGGCATGGTGGCACGGGTCTGTAGTTCAAGCTACTTGGAAGGCTGAGGCAGAAAAATTGCCTAAGTCTGGCAGGCTGAAGCTGCAGTGGCCGTGAGCACTGCACCACTACACTATTACATGCTAGCCTGGGCAACAGTGAGACTCCGACTAAAAAAAAATAAAGAAATACTAAAGGGTCTCCTTCAGGCAGAAATGAAAGGAAACTAGACAGTAACTCCAACTCACATGAAGACATAAAGAATACAAGTAAAGGTAAACACAGGGGTAAATCTAAAGATAATATAGACATATTTTTGTTTGTAACTTATTTCTTCTACCTGCTTTAAGCAATAACGGAATAAAGTAACAATTATAAAACTGTGTATAAATGGGCTTATAATGTATAAACATGTTATTTGTATTAAAAAACAATAGTACAAAAAAGAGGGTATTAATATGAAATAAATTGTTTTAAGGTAAGAAGTTAATTGCAATCCCCAAGGCAAATACTAAAAAATATATATACATATGTATTATATATAAATAAATGGCAAAGAAAATAGCATGGTACATGAGAAAATATCTATTTAATGCAAAATAAGGTAGTACTGAAAGAATAAAGGAACAAAAAAGACATCAGACATTAAAACAAATGGCAAACAGCAGATGTAATTCCTACCTTACAGTAATTACTTTAAATATAAATGAATAAGCACTCCATTTGAAAGGCAGAGACCAACAGACTGAATTTTAAAAAAAACAGACTCAGTTATATGCTGTCTATAAGAAAAATTCTTTAGATTCAAAGACAGTGAGGATGAACGGAAAAGGATTTAAAAATATGCTATGCCAACAGTAGTCAGAAAAGAGCTGAAGTGGCTATCCCAATATTAGCCAAAAGAGACTTTAAGCCAAAAAATTTTACTTAAATAGGGACATTTTGTGATTTTTTTAAAAAGTCAATTCATCAGGAAGATATAACAATTATAAACATATGTTCACCTACTAAACAAATCCCTAAAAATAAATGAAAAATACTAGCAGAACTAAATTAAGGACAGAATTAAGACAATTCAACAGTAACCGTTGGAGACTTTAATGTTCCCATTTTCAGTAACAGATAAAACAGGCAGAAGACCAGCAAGGAAACAGAAGAGTTGAACAACACTACAAATCCACTACACATAGCAGATGTCTATGGAACATGCCATGCAAGAGCCAGGTATATGTTCCTCTCAAGTGGACATGACATACTGCAGGACAGACCATATGTTAGGCCATAAAGTAAGCTTCAATAAACTTAAAGCACACAAAATATGATCTCTGACCAGAAGAGGATTAAATCAGGAACCAATAACAGAAGGACACTTGGAAATTCACAAACATATAGAAATTAAACAAACACCCCAAGGAACCAAAGGGCTAAAGAGAAAATCAAAGGGCAACTGGAAACCATTTTGAGAGGAACGGCAACCAAAACACAATACACCAAGATGTATGGAATGCCGCTAAAGTAGTGCTTAGAGAGGAATGTATAACTCTATATGCCTATATCAAAACGAAGAAAAGTCTCAATCAATAACCTCCACTTTCACCTAAGTCGAAGAAGCCAGCCCAAGAGGCCACTTATAGTATGACTCCATTTGTAGGAAATGACTGGAATAAGCAAATGCACAGACACCGAAAGTGAATTTGTGGTCACCAGGAGCTGAGCAGAGGCGAGGAAGGGGAGTGACTGCTAAAGGATAAGGGGCTTCTTTTGGGGGTAACGAAGAGTTCGGAATTAGACAGTAATAATGGTTGCACATCCCTAGGAATACGCTAGCACCACTGAGTTGTGTACTTTAAAAGCGTTGCGTTTTTTGCTGTGAATATCTCAATAATGCAGTTAGTTTAAAAAAGGATAATTGAGTATTGAATCCAAAATAAGAACAATGTAGTGTCAAAGTATGGAGTAACATGACATAAGTAGAAGTAACATAACTGTGATTCAACAGCAGCACAGAGGCAAGAAGTAAGAAGTGGAAGTATACTATTGTAAGGTTCTTAAAACATACAAGAAGTGATATATCATTTGAAATTAGACTATGATCAGTTAAAAAAAAGGTAACTGTCTAGCACACAGTAGATATTTCACAAATATTTATTGTATGAAGATTTACAGCTACTTGGGCTTATGATCAGCCTTTAAGGTCTAAAATGCACAATGCCTTTTTAATAATATAAATATATGCACATAAATGCAAAACATACTTACCAAAACAGAATAAATGTGCAAGCATCGGTAAACAGGGGAAAAATCAACAAGATCCTGAACAGTTAAGACCTGAAAATGAAACCATTAAAAATATATATATAGGTCAACCTATTAGTCTACTATTAGATAACATAAAGTTAAAGATATACAGGGAGATTCATGGACTTCATTCTATAACATCTATTCAATTCTCCGAAAGCATAGATATAAAAACACAAAACCTTTTAAATTTTGTTTTGGCATTTGTTATTCATGGACTTCATGCTTTATCATCTACTCAATTTTCTGACAGAAAGCATGCAATATAAACACAAAATATTCATTTTGTTTTGGCATTTCTTTGGCAGTTCATTCTTTATACTATGTTTGTTATCATTGTTGACTGTTTTAGATTATAAGGTAATAGAAGGGAGAGACTGTATATCGTTACTATGCTTGATAGATCACCAGAGAGTTGCTATGGATGACTAGATACCTCATTATTGCTTTGGGCAAAAATGATTCATGGATTATGGTTTAGCTATAGACAAAGTTCCTTCTCTTAAACAGCTAAGTCATAAAATTTACAATTATTGCATTGAGTTGAAGACACCATCGCTATTATTTTATGGACCACTAAGGGAAAAAAACCCACAATCACTTGAAACTAAGACACCATCAATTTTAAGACATATCCTAAAAACTAAAATGTTAAAAGAGGGAAAAATGCACCTTATAACTGACAAAATATAGTAATACTATAAAGTTTCTCACTTAAGAAATACATAAAATCTTTCTAAAGGGTCACATTTCTACTCTCATGAATTCCCAAAGTATACTTAAATTATTTTTATTATAATACTTATTAGGGAAAATGATAGAAACAAAATGTAGCAAAATAGATCTGAGAGAACAGGAAAACAACCAGGTTATTCTAACAGTGTGGATCTGAGTGTAAGGTATGATGGTAATACTTCCCACATTTAAAGATATGCAAAACAGGCTGGGGAAAATTGAGGTAAGAAGACTAGACAGTCTATTTTTACCATTCTGAACTTCAAGAAGAGAATATAGAGACACTCTGAATATTAAAAACAAAAAAGAGATTTAAAAAACACTTATTTATTTTCACAGGCCCAAATAATAATAATAATAACTATTATTATTATTTCAAGGGACTTATCAAGACACTAATTCCATACTATGAAAACATTTAGGTAGGGCTTAGTGGCTCAGTCTGTAATCCCAGCACTTTGGGAGGTCAAGGCGAGTAGATTGCCTGAGCCCGCGGGTTCAAGACCAGCCCGGGCAACTTCGCGAGACCTCATCTCTACAATAAATCAAAAATATTAGCCGGGCATGGTAGCGCACACATGTAGTTCCAGTTACTTGGAAGGCTGGGGTGGAAGGATGGCTGAAGCAGGTGGATGCTGGGGTGGCCCTGAGCATGCTACTGCACTCCAGCCTGGGCAACAGAGTGAGACTCCAACTCAAAAAGAAAAAAGAAACCATTTAACTGTCTAAGGCTGTTCATTTGTCTGTATCCAGTACAACAGCAAACATCCACTACATATACATATATGGGATACATATATATACACATACACACATATATGCATAAATATATGTATGGATATGTAGTCTCATCCCCACACATACAGCAGAAATGTACACAGTGAACACACAGTTGTTCCCTACCCATAAAGACAATGATAGGTACATATTCATGCGATACAATTAAAAGGTCTTAGTGTGTCCCAATTAATTGGGTCCTTTAAAAAAGAGTTTAAAATCTCACTGACAAAGTGAAACTTACAAATAATTGGGAATAACGAGGCTCCCTATGATAGGAACTAAATTAAAAAGAAATTCAAAACAGAAGACAGAAGGTAGGCTCAATAAAATACTGTAAAAAATGTTAAAAAGTAGTAAGATAAGAGAATGAACCTGGATACAGAGGATGAAAAAAAGTAAATATTTAAGGATAATTTCAAAGTTTCTAGACTTATTAGAATTTTTTTATTAAAAAACTTAACTTTGATCATATTAGAATTATTTGACAGTATCTCAGCACCAATTGGAAGGAAAAAAAAGGAAGGTAGGCTACCCAGAATTAGGCCAAATGGCAAGATTCAGCCATTATGAAATAAAAATTTTGCAACAGAGACTTCAAATATAAGTAATAATTCTAAAAATCATTAAATGTATACTTTTACTAGTAATTATAACAGAACACCTAGATTCCACTATCTATGACTTATAAATACAATCTACAAAATAGCTTGCTTGTCTGTCTATAATGTAGTCAAATATTTCAGATGACACCATTGGTCTAACAGCTCAGCACAATCTGACTGATATTTCAACTTGAAATAAAAATCTGAGCTGAATTTCAAAGCAAAAAGAATTTATTTGTGAATAAAAAAATAAACAAGATGGCAATCTAGGACAAAATCACAGATGGGGTGGTCTCTGGCATGTCTAGAGAACAAAGGAAGGTTAGGGTTTTATTGAGGAAAGAAAAGGTTATGCTAATTGTTTTGCAAGTAAGTTCACTGGCAAGTGTCAGTAGTTGCTAGGAAGGCTTTGTAATCTTGAAGCTATGATTGGGCCCTTGCAGTTTTGGGTTGGCCTTGTGAAAATGTTTTGAAACAGGCATGTTCACGTATAAGTAACTAGATGTCCACATGTTGCTAACTGTCCTGTCCTTGTGGGACTCATGTAGTAAGCTGCGGTTTGGAAAAATGTATTGTGAGAGCACCTGTTACCAGGCAAACCGCGCATGAGCGTCGTTCCTTCACGGCCTCCTCAGGCTCCATTTTGTCAGGGTTTGCCACAACAAACTTCATTTAGTCTCTGACAATGTACATTCAATTTGCACAAGGGAAGACAGAATCCCATAAATGTACATTACAATCCCAAAGAAAAAAATTCATCCAGTAATGGATAAAGAAAGAAACCTCATCACCTCCTCTTCATTCTCATCTTCTTCCTCAAGGGCATGTTTTAATACAATTTCATTCTTTTCTTCTGGGATTCTATCATGATTTATATACATATTCTTCCCAAATTTCACATTATTTTGCTTCTGCAGAGAAACACTGAAGGTTTTCTGATGCTGTGCCTATTTTGAAGAGAGAAAAATTCAGATTATTTCAAAATTGATTATGGTTAAAACTGGTTCAAAAAATTGTTCTTGGTATTTTCTTACATTTTTAATGTCTGCAAGTGTAGAATCTATAGTGATGTCCCCTTTCTTACTCATGATTTTGGCCTTACTAGACACGGTCTTCTCGCCTCCTTTCTATTTATTTATTTTAACATTATTTTTTGAATTGGTGTCTCACTCTGTTGCCCAGGCTGAAGTGCAGTGGCACAATCATGGCTTACTACAGCCTTTTGTCTCTGAACTCCTGAACTCTGGCTATCCTTCTGCCTCAACCTTCTGAGTAGCTGAGACTACAGGTGTGCACCACCACACCTGGCTCATTTTTCTTCTTTTAAAACAGTCTTGCAGTTATGGGAAGCCATATATTTCCTGAGTTGGAACATTGTGTGTTGGCAAGAGAAACTGGTTTCCTCTTTGGCTATAATCCCAACTCCCTGTGTGCAAGCTTATTTTATTGTCCACGAAAAATGTCCACAGTTTGTGAAGACTAGGAATGCAGAAGCTGTAATTCCACAGTTGATCATTGACAAAAACAACATGTATACAGACAAAAAAGCTGAGAATGTTTATACTTTCTTTTAGGCATTTTAGTGATACTTCACTACAGAACTCGATTACAAAAGATAGAAAAAATATAGAGCAAATTCCAGAATTTTAATTTCCTTACGCACTGCATATCACTGAGATGTTCCCTCTGTTTTGACAGATTGGACTCTAGCTACTGTGTTCTGTCAGCATGGAGAAAGGCCGCCCACCGGCTCTTTCAGGCAAATCCTCTCTAAGGCATACAGGACTGCTAATCAGACCTTCTCTACTTCCAGGTAATCACACTATGTAAGTCTCCCAAGCTGGCTCCCCCTCACCTACACCTTGATGTTGCCTGCCTCCAGAGGCTTGCATTTGAGAAAACTATCGTTCCTGTTGCAACTATCAACCTACTCACTGAAAAAACAAAAGACTAGAATTTCCTTTTTCCCTCTGTGCCACAACTAACTTCATCAATGATTTTCTGCTTTCAGAGTATAAAATCATTTATTTAGAATATTGCTTTCAAATTGTGTTATGTACAAACTAGTATTTCACACAGCAAAAATACATGTTCCTCGAAAAATGGGTTCTATGCTCAAATGAGTTACACAAATAGTACACAGTGTTTCCTCCTAGATTTACATTCATAAGTAAAGAAATCCGTTTAACCTTATTTAACCCAGGTTTCCAAAACTTATTTAACCATTAAGTCCTCTTGTTCTCCCTAAAGAACAATATTAAAATATGTAACAGAGAATATCATAAGGAAAATGTTAACTTCTAATATGAATTTTAGATATTTATTGCTAATTAGACACCAGACTACTCATAGTGGATTTATCTCTCACATCAGAATTTTTAAGTCTCCCTAAAGGGCTGCACGCAGTGGCTCTTGCCTGTAATCCCAGAACTTTGGGAGGCTAAGACTGGGTACAGGTATTTAGAACTTAGTCCCAGTAGGGCTTAATAATGAATTACATTAAGAGTACAAATACTTCTGAAAAGTCAAAGTATTCCCCAGTTTGTCTTGTGAACACAGGAGATACTACTAGCTGAGATGGGAAACATGAGAAAAACAGATTTGAGGGGAAAATAGTAAAGTCTGGATTTAGAAATACTGGGTTTGAGGCACCTATAAGATATTCAAGTGTATACACAAGTTAGTCAGTCTATAAAGGGGACATGAAATAATGGAATTAAGCACAGGAGATACTTTGCAAAGTATGAGGTTTATATTTATGTCACCTAGGAGATTCCAGAACCAAACTGTGACTCTACCCATCTGAACATAGTTTATGAGAGAACCCTGAAGACTTCTTATACTAAAAATAAAAATAAAAAACAAAAATCAATAAGAAATTGAAATGCAGCCTGAAGGGATACCAAGACAGAACAAAACATAACTTTTCTTATCAAATCCTCAGGACTCTAGCTCTCACCATAAGGAAATCCTCTAACCTCTCAATTCTGTGGAAGACACAGATATTATGGGTAAAAAAAATTCCCATAGAGAGATGGTTAAGAAAAGGCTGCTGTATGAAATGAATGTGTTTAAACTGCAGAGGTAGGAAGTCTGATTTACAAAAAAAAAAAAAAAATTGATGGACCAGAAGAAAATTCTCAAAACCCTCAAATCTAAGAGCCCATGATTTAGGGGACTGCCTAAGTAGAAAGAGTACAAAATTGGTTTATGAGAAACAGGTCAAAGAAGGTAAGTTTAATACTGAAACTCTTAATTAAAATGCATAATGGAATATGAACTTTAAACTACTGTCTGTATTCTCATACCGAATGGAATATGAACTTGGAATGCAAACCTACCAAGTGGTTGCATTTATAACCCCCACAGTATGCACCAAATTCCTAGGTCAGAGGTAGGAAAAAAAATACTGAAAACACTGCAATATTGTGCAGAGCTCCCCAATGGCCAGAGGCAATCAGTCAGAAAGACTTAGGAGCCAAAGAAGAAATGGAAGGCACTGAGGGACGGATTGCTTGCTTTCCATTTCACCATCAAATGTATCCATCCTATTAGTATCATATCTTGAGATGTCAACAGTAGAGAAAAAAATATGATAATTTCACAGGATGACAGCTATGAAAGCCACACTTTGTTCTAGCCTAACAATCAGTAATAATATCCAACCTTTGTCTTCTGCTCAGTCCTCCATTCCTGAGGGCTTTCATATCTTATGAGAGTTCTCTGGGATAATAATTGTAGTTTCCAGATTCAGAACCTCTGAATTCCTTTCCGGGACTTTGGCAATGAATCTTATTCTCTTGCACCTTCTTAGTCTTTACTTTTTCCAGGCTAAAGATCTGATGTTAGAACTCCAACTCACTGGCCCACACTTCTACCATTTCTGTTGCTAAACCATCACCTACACTAACCATATTCCCACCATAACAGTTGGTCAGAAAAGTGGCCTCAGACCTACCTTCCACAGAAAAGAGAAGTAATAAGTGGCTTAAGTTCTGTTTTGTAGATTCTGTTCATATACAGTAAATAAAGATCTTTGTGCTGATCAAATATTTAACCAACTAAGCTGAAGAAAAGATACTATCAAAAAATCATCTGAAGGCCATCATACAGTGGCTCATGCCTGTAATTCCAGCACTTGGGAGGCCCAAGGAGGAGGAGTGCTTGAGCCCAGAAGCTTGAGACCAGCCAGGGCAGCACAGAAAAACCTTGTCTCTACAAATAAATTAAAAAATTAGCCAGGCATAGTGGAGTGTACCTAAAGGCCAGCTCCTGGAGAGGCTGAGGCAGAAGGATCACCTGAGCCCAGGAAATTGAGGCTGCAATGAACTGTGATGGTACCACTGCACTCTAACCTGGGCAAAAGAGTAAGACCCAACTAAAAAAAAGAAAGAAAAGAAAAAAAAAATTATTTGAAAATTGAGTTTTGTATAGCCCACTTACAGATAAGCAAGAGTAAACCACAACCAAAAAGGGAAAAATTACCCAACTTCTAAAAATACCATTGTACAACTCCTAAATTATTACATATAGTTTTCATTTTTATTAAACAACCCAAATGACTATCAAAAAAAGGATGAATATAGAAGTTGTGGTATATTCATACAATGGAATACTACTTAGCAATAGAAAGGAATTAATTACTGATAATGCAACACACATGGAGAAGATTGCCAAGAGTTCAGTTGGTGACTCAATTCTAGTTAGACAGACTGCTTAAATAAGGAATAATTTTAAACCCAAAGAAAACATTGACAAAATATGTTCTAAACAAGAAGCAGGAAAGATAAAAGGTAAAACTAAACAAAAATAAATATTTTATGTAAGTTAAGTAAACCTTGTCTATATTCTATATCCTATATTACTATACATCAAATTAAAATTCTGCATTTTATTCTCACCTGTTTCATTGCTGTTTCACCTATTTTGTCAGAGTGTTTTCGAATGCTTTCCAAAAAGTCTTTGAGATCGGACATGGAGATTTCTTTAATGTCCTCACGGAGTTTAGGAAGATTTTCTATCATTAGCTGACAGAACCGGTATTGACTAACCCGAGGAAAGTATACGTTCTCTAATTGTTCCATAGTTTTTAGGGCAGAATAATACCTGTGAGGAGTTTAAAAAAAAAACCTCTATGAAAAGTTCTTATCACAGTAATTTTACAAGTAAGTCTAAATAATTAATCAGTCTAACATTCTCATCAATAAGGAAACAGATACAGTTAAAATTAGTAAAATTAGCTGAACGTGGTAGCTCACGCCTGTAATCCTAGCACTTTGGGAGGAGGCGAGAGGATTGCCTGAGCTCGCGGGTTTGAGACCAGCCTGAGCAATATGGCGAGACCTCAGCTCTACAATAAATCAAAAAAATTAGCTGGGCGTGGTGGCACATGCCTGTGGTTCCAGCTACTTGGAAGGCTGAGGCAGAAGGATCTCTTGAGCCCAGCAGGTCAAGGCTGCGATAGCCATGATTGTGCCACTGTACTCCAGCCTGGGAGATAAAGTGAGACTCTGACTCAAAAAAAAAAAAAAAAAAAGCAAAATTAATATTTATTTCTATTTACCAAGCACAAACTATAAACCACATGAACAAGTTGTAGGCTGAAAACTTCACAGCATACACTTAACATAAAACTTCATTTAGCTTTATCTAAATCTATAACATTAAGAGTATTATCATGGTCATTCCAGCACCTTAAACAAATATGTATAAATAAACATTCCAATACCTTAAATAAACTTCTGAATTATAACACTGAGTTATTTGTTGTGTAACTTCATACTGTTTCTCCCATTATAATACCCATACACACACATACCATCCCATCCAAAGGACACAGCACAGATAAAATTTGAGTTACAATAAAATTTATTTAACTTGTTTTTTTTGGGGGGGAAGAAAGCAGGATTTATTGAGAGAACAGAAAAGTTCCCAGAGTAGAGGGGACTCAAGGGGGTTGCCCAAAGTTTATTTAACTTTTTAAAAAATTTTATACTACTGCAATTAGAAATAGTATTAATTGTCACAAAAATCAGGTGAAAATTCACTGGTAGAGTGATTTTTCACTTCAACAAATATTTACTTAATGTCTACTATTTAAAAGGCACTGTGTGACATGCTGGATACATAGCAATTAGTAAAGTATAACCTTTGCCCTAGAGAAACCGACATATACTTTCAAACACATAATGTAATTTCCTTTAGACTTCCTTCTTGAGGTACACTTGTACGGCAGATATTACATTCTATAGATGTGAAAACTGAAAAACAAAGAAAGAGTATATAATTGGCCAAGATACCATAGTTAATTGGTAGCAGGACTGAGACTTTTCCAAAACTGTTAGTTTCCTACAATAATATTTACTACCAAAATCCATTTGAGAGTTAGGCAGAAGAATTTTAAAAACTAATGAAATAGTATTCTATACTTTCCTATTGAATTGGATGGTATTAGAAATGAGAAAAAGCACTAATGGACAAAAAAAAAGGCAATACAAAAGTAAAGTGATAGAAACTGTGAGATATAAATGAAAAAAAGTAAGTTGGAAAGACAACGGTATATTCAAAAGCTATTTAAAGATACTGATTGGTTTTCTAGCACATATTCTCTAAGACAGTATATTCTGCAATTATCACAAAATATCACCACTAATTTAAAAATCAGATAATCTAAATTTTATCTTGGTTATTTAAAAGTCATCAGATTATTCACATAAACAAAATATATATTTGGTCAGAAATTAAATATTTGGGAGATGGTATGAGTAGAAGAGATGTCATTACAATGATTCTGACAATGCCTAAGATATTAAAGATTTAGAAGAAGTGAAATAATGAGCTATAGTTTTTTGATGTAACCCAGAACATTTTAAATGCAGTCAATCAGTCAACAGCTAAACCACACTACTTGATCCTGGTCTATTTCCTGATGATTCTTTTTTTTTTTTTTTTTTTTTATTTTGAGTCTCACTCTGTCGCCCAGACTGGAATC
>NW_007257469.1:175325-192878 GCF_000164805.1 Carlito syrichta
CACTCACCTCAGCCTCCCAAAGGCGCGGAATTACAGGCTGAGCCACCGAGCCCGGCTCCTGATGTGATTCTAACTAGGTATGCCCCGAAAGTATTCTCTCTACAATAGGTACAGTTTCTGAAAATTCATGGCAATGTCTATAATGTATTTGAAATCATAAGTGATGCATGCTAAATGAAAGCATTACGAGTAGTTTTCACAACATACCACAGACACAATCAACAGACTCCACGGCACAAGTGCTCCTCTGTCCATGCTGCTCATCTCTCACCTTCCACCCTGATGCTCCCATGAGACACCAGGAGAGGCATGAGACATCACAAGACTCACCTAAGCACCCACATTAGCACAACTCAGAAATGTGGCGAGTTAATGCCAAAGGGATGAGCTCTTAACCAAAGAGATAAATTCTCCTTTCCTCTTCCTGGTTGGAATTTACAATAACATGCAACCCTCCCAAAGCTTATCAGTACAAGCAGTGATTAACTCAGTAACTCACCATCATATTTGTTCTCCCAAGTTCCCTGCCGCATTCCCTTTTCTTCAAACTAGGATTGAGGGAACTTCCCTAGGACTATGTACCCTAAAAAAGTAGTGACACATAAGATTCTACCTCTGGCTCAGCTCTGTGGAAAAATCCAGGTTCAGATACACAGACAGTTTATAATTTTAGACAGAAAGCAGAAGTTCGAGACCATACCCTGGATTCTTTCTAAAATTTAGTCACAAATCTCCTAAAGTTTATGTTTCTAATAAAAGCAAGCAAAAACTGCATCATAACAGATTATTTCCCTTTAGGTACACGTGATGCTGCTTTTCCATCTTTGTTTTTGTTCTGAGTTGGGATCTCACTCTGTCACCAAGGCTGGAGTGCAGTGGCACCATCACGGCTCACTGCAGCCTCAAGCTCCTGGGCTCAGGCGATCCTTCTGCCTCAGTTGCCAAAGTAGCTGGGACTACAGGCGTACACTACCACCCTCTGCTAGTTTATTTATTTATTTGTAGAGACAAGTCCTAGCTATATTGCCTAGGCTGGTCGCGAACTCCTGGGCTCAGGCAATCCTCTTGCTTCAGCCTCTCAATGTGCTGGGATTATAGACATGAGCATCATGCTGTTCCAGCAAAATTATAACAGTAATCCATAACCACGGGAAAAAGGTAAAAATTATAAGGAAAAAAAAATCACCTATGGTCTGATGCTATCATATAGTAATTGTCTCACCAACATTTGGTCATATTTCCATCCAGTCATATATCTACATTTCCAGCTGTGTTTGCTCATATTCTATTTAACAATACATAATGGAATCTACCTTGTAAATTAAATTATTTAAAAACAAACTATTACTCTATTTGTAAATTTGTTATTACAATATAATGATGCCCTTACAGTTGGAATTTTAAGTCTCTGATTTTTGAATAACATTACAGTAAATATCCCTCTAAGTTAAACCTCTGACAAGATGTCCATTTTCAGAAATAGCGGACACTTCAGAAAATGTGTGTCATCACTAAATGGAGAACATGTGAGTGCTCTAATGGTTCTCTGGCCCACTGTTCTGAATTCACTTGCCTTCCATTGGGCATTTCCACCTCACCACAGAAGTACCATAGAAGTGGTTATCTCAGTCTCTACCATTCTTTTTAAAAATACAATGTCATGCTTACAAAAAAATTAAAGAAACATAAAGAAGCATGAAAATTTTCTATGAAACTGGAAAAAAAATAAGGCTCAACTATATGTTGTCCAAAAGAAATCCCTTCAAAAATAAAGACATGGCTCAGCCTGTAATCCCGTGCCTTTGGGAGGCTGAGGTGAGTGGATTGCCTGAGCCTGCAGATTCGAGACCCACCTGGGCAGCGAGACCTCATCTCTACAATAAATCAAAAAATCAGCTGGGCGTGGTAGCGTGCACCTGTAATTCCTGCTACTAGGAAGGCTGAGGCGGAAGGAACGCCGGAGCCCAGCAGGTCGAGGCTGCGGTGGCCGAGAGCGGTCACTGCACTCCAGTCTGGGCGACAGAGTGAGACTCCAACTCAAAAAAAAAAATAAATAAATAAATATAAAAATAAAGACAGAAAAATTAAAAGTAAAGGAATGGAGAAAGATAGGCCATGCTCATACTAATCAAAGAAAACTAGAGCAGCTAGACTAATCTCAGATAAAGCAGTTTTCAGAGCAAGGAACACTGTCAGGGAGTAACAGGAGCATTACATAATAATAAAACGGTCAATTCTACAAGAAGACATAACAATCCTTAATGTGAATATGACTAATACAGAGCATCAAAACAGGTGATGCAAATGGAAAGAACTGCAAAGAGAAACAGGCCAATCCACCACTATAGTTGAAGACCCCAGCATTCCACTAACAGTAACTGACAGATCCAGAAGGCAGAAATTTAATAAGGACATCATTAAACTGAACAGTACCATCAATAAACTGGATCTAATTGACATTTACAGAACACTTCATCCAACAACTATAGAATACACATTCTTCTCAAGCTCAGAAGGAACATTAAGGTAGACCACATTCTGGTCCTCAAAACATGTCATAACAAACTCTAAAAAACTGAAATCAGAAAGGGATTGGCAGTAGCAGTATACTGCTGGGATGGGGGAAAGGAGGACACAACATCAATAAGGGTACCTGATCTCAAACCAGACAAAGTGGAGACCAAAGGGAGACCTAAACTGTACCTGTATGATGGCCACTTGTATACCTAATCGTGAGTTGTACCCACACATCTTTAAAATAGAATGTTTTTTTAAAAAAACAGAAATCATACAAAGCTGATATCATACTTAATAATGAGAAACAAGATGCCCTCCCCCATGAGACTGAGAACAAGGCAAGGATGCTCCCTCTCACCATTACTATTCAACAGTATACTGGAAGTTGTAGCTAATGCAACAAAACAAGAAAATAGATATTCAGATTGGGAAGAAAAACAAAAGGCACCGTAAAAGACACAAAACGTTATCTATGTAAAAAATGCCAAACCGATCGACAAAAAAATTTCTGAAGCTAATATCTAATTATAGCATGGTTGCAGGATACAAGGTTAATATACAAAGTCAAATGCTTTCCTATATAAACTAGCAAAAAAAAAAAAAAGAACTGGAATTTGAAATTAAAAACACAACACTAAGCAGGGCTCGGTGGCTCAGCCTGTAATCCCACGCTTTGGGAGGCTGAGGTGAGTGGATTGCCTGAGCCCACGGGTTCGAGACCCGCCTGGGCAACTTGGCGAGACCTCATCTCTACAATAAATCAAAAAAATTAGCCAGGCGTGGTAGCGCGCACCTGTAGTTCCTGCTACTTGGAAGGCTGAGGCGGAAGGATCGCCAGAGCCAAGCAGGTCGAGGCTGCAGTGGCCGGGAGCGGCCACTGCACTCCAGTCTGGTTGACAGAGTGAGACTCCAACTCAAAAAAAAAAACACAACACTATCTGCATTAGCACCAAAACAATAGCACACTTAGTTATAAATCTAGCAATCTTATATATAAGATCTATATGAGACAAGTTACAAAACTCTATTGAAAGTAATTAAGGAAAATCTATATAAATAGAAAGATATTCCATGTTCATGAATAGGAAGACTCAATATTGTTAAGATATCAGTTCTTCCCTACTTGATTTGTAGATTTGACACAATCCCAATAAAAATCCAAGCAACTTACTTTGTGGATATTAACAATCTGATTCTAAAGTTTATATGGAAAGGCAAAAGACCCCAAATAACCACACAATACTGAAGAACAAATTCAAAGAACCAACACTAACAAAATTTAAGACTTAAAGTTGTATAAAGTTACAGTATTAAAGACAATATGGTGAAGGCAAAAGGATTGACAAATGGGTCAACGGAACAGAACAGACAGCTACACAAATATACTCAGCTGATCTTTGACAAAAAAGCAAAGAAAACTCAATGGAAAAAGGACAGCCTTCTCTAAATGTTGCTAGAACAACACAAGTTTTAATTGTGTGACCCTAGGTTTGGCAGTAAGTTTTTGGAAACAACCCCAGAGAACAATCTAAAGGGAAAAAAAGGTAAGCTGAACTTAATTAAAATTAAAACTTTCTACTCTGTAAAGACACTGTTAAGAAAATGAAAACAAACCACAGACTGGGAGGAAATATCGAAACACATTTGATAAAAGACTTGTACCTAAACTATACAAAGAACACTTAAAATTCAACATTAAGAAAACAAACCACCAAAATTAAAAGTTGGCAAAAGACCTAAACAGACACTTCGCCAAATAAGATGCTCAATATTATTTGACATTAGTGAATTATAAAACAACAATGAGGTACCCTTAGACATATTAGAGTGGCAAAGTCCAAAACACTGACAAGCTAAATTCTGGAGAGAATATGCAGCAAAAGAATCTCATTCATTCCAGTGAGGGTGCAAAACAGTACAAGCAATTTGGAAGACAGTTTGGTAGTTTCTTACAAAGCTGAACTTGGTCTTTTATTTGTTTTGTTGAGAGTTGGAGTCTCACTCCGCTGCCCAAGCTAGAGAGCAGTGGCACACTCACAGCCACCCCAGTGTTGACCTGCAGGGCTCCAGCAATCCTTCTGCTTCAGTCTTCCAAATAGCTGGAATTACAGGCGTACGCTATCATGCCCAGCTAAATTTTTATTTATTGCAGAGATGAGGTCTCGCCAAGTTGCCTGGGCTGGTCTCGAACCCGTAGGCTCAGGCAATCCATTCACCTCGGCCTTCCAAAGTGCTGGGATGACAGGCTGAGCCACCATGGCCAGCCAAAACTTAGTCTTACCATATGCTCCAACAATCAAATCTCCAGGTATTTACCCAAATTAACTGAAAATGTATGTCTACAAAACCTGCACACAAATGTTTACAGCTGCTTTATTCATAAATGCCATAACTTGGAACCAACCAAGATGTCTTTTTATAGGTGAATGGATAAACCATGGTTCAGCCATACAGTGCAATATTACTCAGTGAGATAAAAAGACATGGAGGAACCTTAAATGCATATTGCTAAATGAAAGAAGCCAGTCTGAACATACATATGCGTATAATTTCAGCTTTCTGACATTCTAGATAAGATAAAACTATATAAACAGTGCAAAGTCCAGTAACTGGCAGAAGTTTGTGGGGAGAGAAATGGGGAAAGAGATGGAGCACAGAAACTTCTTTAGGCAGTGAAACCTATTCTAGATGATACTGTAATAAATGCATGACATTATTTACTTATCAAAATCCTCAGAATTAAAAAACACAGAGTGAACTCTCCTGTAAACTATGAACTCTGATTAATAATTATGTGTCAATGTTGGTTCATCAGTTGTAACAAATGTACCACACTAATGCAAAATTTATAATAACAGAAATATGTGTGGAGGAGGGAGAGGAACGTATATGGAATCTCTGGATTTTCTGCTCAGTATTTCTGTAAAGCTAAAACTGCTCTAAAAAATAAAATCTATTAATTAAAAAAATATAAAAAATATAAGCAAAAGACTTGAATAGACACTTCACAAAAGAAAACGCAAAAATGGCCAAATAACAAGTGAAAAGGCAGTGGGAAAATGCAAATTGAGCAACAGTAAGGAACTATTTCACATTTACCAAAATGCCTCAACTAGAACAGACTGATTAAATACTATATGTCAAATGAAATTCTCATATATTTCTAACAGGAACATAAGTGGTACAACTAAAATAATCAACTATTTTAAAAACTATATTTTCAAAGCATATTTTTCAAACTATATTTTAAATAGAAAACTACTTAATGATTTCTTAGAAAGTGCAGCAAATATCTATGTTATAAACCCAGCAATTCCACTCCTATATAGCTATTAAAGGTAAATATAAACACATGCCTACAAAAAGATGTGCACCCTGATTTTTTGGCGGTCTTATTACATACTACTCCCAAAGAAACAACCTAAATACTCACCAACTGGGGAACAGATAAATTCTTAGAACTAAATACTACTCAGTGATGAAAAGAAACTATGTAACAACAGAAGAATGTCAAAAACATCATATAGAGTGAAGATGGTTCCATTTATATCAATTCTAAAAACATACAAAACTAACCTATGGGGACAGAAATCAGAAACTGGTTATTTCTAGAGCAGGGAGGAGAAACGGTTTGAAAAGAGGCATGATGGAACTTTGTGAGGGTAATAGAAGTATTCTGTATCTTGTTTTGGGTGGTAATGACTGTGAGTGAGTATGAGAGCTTTTGGAGTGGTAATAACTTTCAACATCTTGAGCTTAGTGGTTACACAGGTGTGTTTGCTTTTTAAAAATTCATGGGGTTGTAGCCTTGTAACTTGGGCATTTTTGTTTATATTACACTAAAATAAAGAGTCATCCTAAAAAACTACCCAGCAAAAAAAAAAAAAAAAGAGAAAAATTTAATAAAAACTTCACTAAAAATAAAGAAAATATTTTACAACACATTTAACAGAAAAGGGGCCAGTATCCAAAATATACAAAAATGTTAAGCCTATGCCAGACATGCTAATAGAGAAACAACCAAATGTAAAAGATTTAACAGGAATCAGAGAAATAAAACTCAATCTCAAGTTTTGAAATTCAGAGTCCTCTAAATATAAACCTAGTTTTTGAAAAAACAAAACAAGTGGCAATGACTAATGAAAACATTTTAAAACACTCTGCAAGTCCAACCAAATACACCAGTGGCCAGTTTGATTCTGCGGGCGACTAACTGGCAACCTCTGGTTGACCAGCAGGAATAACACCTGCCCATGTCCACTGTCTCATCACCCCTTATGAACACTTACTCTTAAAACAATGTGGCAGGGCACCACAAATCCAGGGAAAGGGAAGTAGGGTCCTATATTTCTAGGGAGACAGTAGACTGAATGCATACTTTCACCTTCACTTCTTATTCACCAATAAAATAAAACAGTAGAGGGATTTTTTTAAAGCACAAACCCAAAAAAGATGGAGAGAAAAGAAACAATAACAAGGAACAACAACAAAATAAACAACTTTAGAAGCTAGAAAGTCAACAGACAGGTGGTAAAGAACTCAGCAGACCCGAGAAAAATGAATCCAGAGCCAATAGAAGTAGAATACCCAAAAGGTTCAGAAATAGGCAGGAATCTCACTACATCTGCAAGTGAGAGTGAAAAAAGAACTAAAATAAGGAATAGCCGCACACCAAAGCACATCATCAGGAAATTACAGACCACAGAGGACAAAGGGAAGGATCTAAAAGAGAGAAAAGGCAGGTCACACTAAGGATGAGAAATCAGAATGACTTCAAACTTCTCAATGGCAATTCTGGAAGACAGCATGAGAGACAGAGGGGACAGAGAGAGAGAGAGAGAGAGAGAGAGAGAGAGGTTTTGTGTGTGTGTGTGTGTGTGTGTGTGTGTGTGTGTGTGTGTGTGTCAAATGAGCCACATCTTAGCTACTAAATACCATTACTCACTAAAATGAGCCAGAGTATCTCGGAGAATGGCTATTTCTAGGGCTGAGGGGAAAAAAAAAAGGACAATGAGAACCTGGAACATCTTATTGTATAATAAGCAAAAAAAGCACTCAAAGACAAATAAGGACACAGGAACTGGCTTGAGTAGTTTCCCTAACCAAATTTGAAACAGTTTGTGCATCAAAACAAATGATGACAACAATAAATTATGGTCCATTATTTTGTTTTATTTTGCTTAATTACTTTTTAAAAAATTGAAACAGGGTCTTGCTCTCTTGCATGGGCTGGAGTGCAGTGGCACAATCATAGCTCACTGCAGCCTCAACTCCTGGGCTCAAGCAAATCTCCTGCTTTAGCCTCCCGAGTAACTAGGACTACAGGTGCACACTGCCATACACAGCTAATTATTTTTATTTTTATTTTTTGTAAAGACAGGGTCTTGCTATACTGCCCAGGCTGGTCCCAAACTCCTGGCCTCAAGCGATTCTCCCACCTCAGCCTGACATACTTATTTTAAAACTCCATGAGTCCATAGCAATAATAAGGAAAAAAAAAGAAGAAATAAAAAGAAAAGGGGAATAAAAAGGAAAAGTTCTTCTTTATATAAAAAAGCTAGTTAATAAATGTTAAAGAAATAACATAAAAGAATTTTTAAAAATCACCATTGTGTAAAGCCAATATAACAAATGATTAAAGCAATAATTCTAAAACCATTGGGTGAGGAAAACAGGACTCAATATATCATTCTACAGGTTACTTCTTTTTTTTTTTTTTTTGAGTTGGAGTCTCACTCTGTCACCCAGACTGGAGTGCAGTGGCCGCTCCCGGCCACCACAGCCTCGACCTGCTGGGCTCCGGCGATCCTTCCGCCTCAGCCTTCCAAGTAACCGGAACTACAGGCGCGAGCTACCACGCCTGGCTGAATTTTTATTTATTGTAGAGATGAGGTCTTGCCAAGTTGCCCAGGCAGGTCTCAAACCCGCAGGATCAGGCAATCCACTCACCTCAGCCTCCCAAAGCGCAGGATTACAGGCTGAGCCACCGAGCCCGGCTGCATAGGTTACTTCCTAATTACAAAGAGGAAAACATATTTTTCAAGAGATATCTACCTGGTGGTCATTTCCCTAACCAAATGAACAAAGGTAGCATAACTTAGAGGCAACCTGACAGTACAAGGCTTCTGATGTCATATGATGTGGGGACACAATAAAATGATATATGTCATATTCTTGCCAAAACCTTTCAACTTGAATGCACACATGAGGAAACAATTAGACAAATCCAAATCCCCTGGTCTACGAGGGATCTGATCTGGGCTCTTTCATAAAGAAAAGCAGGACTGCTCTAGATTGAAAGGGGCAACAGAACGTGGGCCAGTCAAAATTCTCAGGGAGGACAAGAGGCCTTAGACATTGGGACATAACAGGGAAAATTAGAATACAAATATTAAATTATGTTACTGAAAAACAGATAATGCCCCCCTTTGGGAAATAGGTATGGCAATAATAAAAGTTAGTTACTTAAAGACATAAATGTAAATGCCAAAATAATCAGTTAAGAGAGAAAAAAGTTTTTGCCCCTTTGCAGAAGGCATTGTGAATGGGAAGTAGGGAAGATGATGCCTGTAACTGTGTTTTTTGCGTCAACACAGAGAACTATTATTTGAATCTTTAAAACAGGAGAACGGGCCAGGTGCGGTGGCTCAAGCCTGTGATCCCAGCACTTTGGGAGACCGAGGCATGGGGAACGCCTGAGTCCAGGAGTTCGAGACCAGACTGGGCAACTTGGCAAGACCTCGTCTCCACAATTAATCCAAAAATGAGTCAGGCGTGATAGCGCATTCCTGTAGTTCCAGCTACTTGGAAGACTGAAGTGGAAGGATCACCTGAGCCCATCAGATCGACGCTGGGGTGGCCGTGAGTGTGTCACTGTACTCCAGCCTGGACAACAGAGTGAGACTCTGACTCAAAAAAATAAAATACAAAAATAGGAGAATGTATAACACTGATTTTTAA
Source organism: Carlito syrichta (assembly GCF_000164805.1). Taxonomy (NCBI): domain Eukaryota; kingdom Metazoa; phylum Chordata; class Mammalia; order Primates; family Tarsiidae; genus Carlito; species Carlito syrichta. Next base: position 184,803 of record NW_007257469.1, read on the forward strand.
AAGAGGCTACATTAATAATATATACATGAAAGGAAATAAGACTTTCAGAATAGCTTTGGGTTTGTTTATCAATAAGGAAAAAATTAATAACGAATAAATCATACTAACTGATAAGTCCTAACGAAATTCCATGTGTGGCACTAAGAAGCAATATATACACACTTCTTTTACTATAGATTGCATATAATGTGTTCTAATAATGAAGTTGTTATTAATAAGCCAAGAAGAAATCATTCTTTCTCTATTCCAAATGTGTCTCATTTATTCTGGTTTTCCATGATACTTTAAAATTATTCATCTTTAAAACATTTTAAACACCATTATATCTAATGCTCCTATGGCAATCAATAAACAATTTCAAATTACCTTATTTTTCCTTTGTCATGTACTCATTTGCATTATAAAACAGAATGTGAACTATGCTAGCCCAGATTGTCAAAATATAACTGCCTACACTTTGTTTTCCCTCCACAATAAGCACTGAGCCCTTGACTGTATGCAATATTAATATGTTGGTAAGTTAATCAACATTTTTTCATTTCTGTTCAGGTGTCTATTTGTCCTTGATCAATATTATCAATCCTTGATATTATTTACAAAGGGCAAAGATTAATTAATAAATCACTAAGATTTGCTTTACTGGATGATCCTGATGAGGTTAGGAAAAGGAAGAATGCAAAATTCACTAATCACTATAATTTACAATAAATTTATCTGTGCTTTTAACAATAGAAAAAAGACCTCTCATTTAAAATAACAGGAAAGAAACCAACTCACCTTTTTGCACTCATCTGTTCTTTTAGTTTACTGTACATTTCCAGCACTGCATTAAAAAACATAACATTTTAGCTTTTAAATGAAAAAATATTTTTAGAAATGAAAATAAAGCAGGGGATGAATATTTTACAAATTCATTAGTCTTGTGTACTTTGAGTTAGGTGAATAGTTTTCCAATAAAATGTTTATTCTTCAATTAAATGAAAACATTTTAATTTCCATATATTGAATATATATTAATATATTATATTGAATGTAGAACACTTGCATGTGCTGACAATTATAACTGAGACATTAACCCACTAACAATTACTCTATTCAGAAATTACTAATATTTCTTCCCTGAAGTAGACTTGGAACTTTGGACTTAGTTACATGAGAGACAAAGCCGAATGACAATGAGATTCATTAATTTTGACTCAACATACCAAATAAAACAACAAAACTGTGCTATAACTTATGTAAACAAAAATTTACACCAAATCCACAAAGAAAGAAAAACTTCAAAAACTTATAGCAGAGAGTGAATTATAATACAGCCAGAAATAAACATCCTTCCTATAGAAGGCCCAGAGATGCAATTATTCAATAAAATTGTCATATGCTTCAGCAAGATAATACACTATCACCAAGCAGATTTTAAACTCTGTAGATTACCATTTAACATTAGTAGAATTGGTTCATCAAACAAACTCATATTTCCCTAGACCACAGAAATAGACATTTTTTTCCAGATTTTTCTACAGTCTCCTCCTACGGGCCTCCTTTTTATAAAAGACATTGTTTACTTGTCCGAAAACCAGAAAAATTACAATGGTGGCCATAGAGAACTAGTCCTAACTCTGCAGCCTCAAAGGACCCAATGTATCTCTCTATCATAGCCCCTATATTGCAATGTAATATTTTTCACATTTTCCAACCAAAGCATTACAGCGAACACATAAACTGGAACAGAGCCTGCTGCTAAAAGTTTCTTTGAAATCTCCTGTGTATCTCAACAATTCATGTAAATTTCATATCGACCTCATCTTATTTTCATATTGTTTTCATATAAAAATATTGTTTTCCTCAAAAACAATTAAGAAAAACACCGAGAAAATGCATTGTTTATGCTCTGACTTTTTATACCCCTCATATTCTTCCTAATCCAAGGAGGAGTTAGGCAATTGGACTGCAGTTGATGACTTATTGTCTTTATCCACATAAGATTGTAGAGCTCTTTAAAAGCTGTGACTAGCCGGGCCCAGTGGTTCAAGCCTGTAATCCCAGCACTTGAAGGGAGGTTGAAGAGAGGATTGCCTGAGCCCAGGGATTTGCGACCAGTCTGGGCAACTTGGTGAGATCTCATCTGTATAATACATAAAAAAATTAGCCAGGCATGGTAGCGTGTGCCTGTAGTTCTGGCTACTTGGAAGGTTGAGGCGGAAGGATCACCTGAGCTGATGCCAGAGTGGCTGTGAACGTACCACTGCACTCCAGTCTGGGCAACAGAATGAGACTCCGATTCAAAAAAATAAACAAAAATAAAGTAAAAGCTGTGACTATGTCATTTCCAACTTTATAGTTTCAATGCCTACCATAATGCCTGACACACACACAAAATGTATGAGTAGATAATCAGAAAGATGGATAGAGGAAAGTAGGTAGCTCTGGATGCACCTATCAGAAAGAAATACAATATTTGTAAGAATTCAGAGTGGCCGTCCAGTCTTGAAAGCACAGACAATAGCAGTCACTACTTCATTTGATTTTTCTATTTCAAATAGCCCACTAGTGGAATAAACTGAATTCAGCTCTTGCTCATTCCATCAGTACCCAATTTTTTAGGCTTATTATCAGACAGGGCCAAAGTGTTCAAACCTAGAGGCTCTCTTTATGGTTATTACAAAGTAACTGATGGTGGCCAAGAGGTATAAACACAACTATAAGGAAGTACTGGGTTTCTCACCCTGAAACTTAATATAATAAGCAAACTTTACTCAAAGCTATTGTGTAAATACCTTTGGTCCATCAGTAATTAAACTGAGTAGAATGTCATTGATTCTAAAAAAAAAAAAAAAGAAAACTATTTTCACAAGTCAGAAAGCAATAATATAATTTTTGTGGCCAATAAAATCAGTAAAATCTGCTGACAGTTTTAACAACATAATGTGTAGTCTAAGCTAAATTTACATTATATAAACATTCAAAATATCTCCTTCTATTCCCTCCTGAATATGGAGGTTTAGGCTCCTTCATAAAAATCAAATCAAATCAAATAAAAAAGTTAAAGTCTCCTTCATAAAAATAAAATTAAATTAAATTTAAAAGTTAAAAAATGGGATAAAGAGATGGATTTAGCTTACTATATTAAGAAAAAAATGACATATACCTGTTTCCTTTTGTTTGAACAGAATGCATCCAACTTAAAATATATTAAATCCAGGTAAAGAAAATACTGGTTAGTTTCTTCAGAATTTATTTGACGTCCCAGTAATATTTAGCCCTAACAGAGAGACCAGAAACTCAGTGTTTCCAAAATATAGGGGGAAAGGCGAGAAAGGAGAAGACCTAGCACTTTTGATGTTTTCTTACCTTATCAGCAAAATGAGATTGTGAGCAAAGCAAAACCAACCTGTTAAGTGACAAACAAAAAACAATGGAAACTAGAGGTAAAAAATAGGCAAATTAGGCAAAGGTGAGAAAATGTAATCAAAAGACTCTCCCCATGGGAAAGTACTCCGAGGAAAAAGAAAAAAGGGGGGTGGGGCCAGGGGACAAAGGGCAAATGAGGCAGAGAGGAAATGGAAATGCAGAGGTTGTTCTAGGAAACTGAAGTGACACATAATCAAACAGGGCTTTATGACATGAGAAAACCATGAGAATTCAGGGAAGAGAGTGAACAGGAAAGATAAGCATGGTCTTTGTTGGGAGGTAATCACCAAATGATCTGTAATTCCCATAATAAAGAATGAATATATGCTATTATTAAATTATAATTTCATCAAGTTGAACGTTGTATCATACACAAGTTTAACTCACCTGGAAGGCATAACTGCAATTTTTCTACTACAGTTGTAATATTTCTCTGCTGAATTCTACATCGAATAATATCTTCTGTATGGAGTATCACCTTAGAAAAGAAAAAATGTTCATATTTTTAAACAGTTAAAGAGCATCCACATATTGAATACACAAAAAATGCATCATTTTCTCACCTCTTTTCCAGCATCTTGAAACCTTCGGTTGGTATCAGTAACCTGCACCTTAAAAATAATTTCACCTTAGTTAGACAAATATGCATAAAACTGCCCTGATGTAACTGCTCACCCTTGTAATCAGATCATGCTTCATGAGAAACTTAGAACAAAGAAATGCAAATTCAAATTAACTCTACAGCTTGAACTTGAACTTTTGATTGAAAAGGGCTTTTGTTAACTTCAATTACTTATGACAGTTCTTTTTAACAGATTCTGTGGCAAACTTCTCAAATTTACTCAGGATTTTTGAACTTTACTTGCTTCTCTAAGTCTGTCAAACAATTCAAATCACTGACCCAATTGACCACTGGTCCCCTTTTGATAACTTCAATGAGGTCTATGTGCCATTCATTGTCTGTAGAAAATGGTGATTGCATTTTATGGTAATTAAACATTCATACTTTGCTGAATGCAAACACTGGGTGGTTGATTAACATCAAACACAGAAATTTCAATCCACAGCAACATTTTAATGCTGCAGGTGCAGGCAAAGCTCAACCTCAAATTTTCCCACATATTAAGTGACTCATTAGGTCATCATAGTAAGGAAGCACATTCTGGTTTATTAAAAATCTCATTAATTTCTGAACAAAGATGCTCAGTGACCTCATTGATGCTGTAGTTAGTCTCTTGTTATCTGAATATCCTTTATACAATGGTTTTCTAATCATAACCTTTGGTGAACCAGGGTCATTTTGTCTGCTAAATGCTCTAAACGTAAAGAAAGATAAATGGGACAATTCTTATAATTAAATATTTTATATCCTGACTGAGCAAATCCAGGTCTCATTTAATAAATAACATTTTTAGTGTATGGCAGAAAATGTGAACCAACTTTCTTGAAAAAAATTACATGCTGCTGCTAAACTTTTTAATAAGTTTTAATATTATTAAATAATTTTGAGAACATGATCATTTACAGTAAGTCTTAAAAACATTTTTAGAGGATAACTTTTTAATCACTAGTATACTAACAGTCATTTTAAAAATTCTGAAGCTGCAAATAGGGTCTTTCATTGCATGCATGGAAAGAAATCCTGTTAAGTCAGTGCGTTACTTGCTTCAGAAAAAAAGAGATTACTCCTGTCATTAGCATGACAACTGTGTTAATAGGGCATAAAGAGCATTCCCAAATACATATACCAATTCACATCTTGAAAGCAGCATGTTTAACAATGATGTGCATACATGTACTACTACTTGAGTCATTTAATGAGAACATATTTCTTACCTTCAGTTTTTCTGCATCAGTCCTTACTTTAAGGAGTTCTGTAATAGCATCTACAAAACCCTGATGATGAAAATTACACATCTTTTCAATCTCCTTGTCATGATTACGAATACAAGCATCCAGCTTTTCCATAAACTTCTTGTGTGCATTTGGTTGGTCATCATACACAGACCTGAATGTATAAGAAAGCTAAAGTTAACTTTCCAGTTCACCAAAAGCTATTCTCTACTAAGCCTGATCTTTGCAACAGCTGATCTTAAAATTAAGTCTCCGAAAAATAAACTGGTGATGATATTGCCTCGAGTAGAAGTAATTTGGGTGGAAACATTTACAGTGATTTATTTTTTAACATGTTAATGTTAAAAGAGTCACAAGTCCTCCAGCTATATCACCACATATCTGGAAACAAATGTCAAGGCTCATGAGATGTGGGCCTAATACATACTCAAAAGAGAAAATACTGAGTGAATGAATGATTAAGGAATGATTTCAATAGCATTTACTATGTGTCAGGCCATGTTCTAAGTGCTTTATATATTAACTCTGTAGTCCTCAAGTCTATAAAGTAGGTATTGCTATTACCCTTGCTTTGCCCTTACAAGATACAGATTATGGAACTGACATAAATCCCATAACTAGCAAGTATAAATCCCATAACTAGCAAGTGATAGCTGGGATATGAATTCCGGCAGTCTGACTCCAGAGTTCATACTCTCAAGTACAAGGTCACATTGGAGTCACCACAATGTTCCCTTAACACGGTATACACATTCCTACTGGATCCCAGCTCGTGCTGTCTCCACATGGAGTGCACCTCCCTATCCACCAAAGAGTTAAAGGACTAGCCTTGCCCTTGGCCCCTGGAGGAAAGCCTTGCCCTGTCTCATAAGTGTTTCTGTTTAACTGTGGGCCTTGGGCTGCCAAATAGTCAATGCTAACAATGTGATCTAACAGTCATCTAACAGTGTGGTAGGAGCCCTGGCCCACATAGTTTTAGCTGTGAAGGAGTGGGGGACTAAGGTGAGCAATTTGGGCAGTCAGTTATGCCTACATGGGCAGTCAGTTATGGCTACATGACCAAGCCCCACTAAAAACCCTGGACACCAAGGCTAAGATGAGCCTCCCTGATCGACAATAATCCATGAATACTGACACACATCATCACTGGAAGACCTAGGTGCTGTCTACATAATTCCACTGGGAAAGGACAACTGAAAGCTCAGATCAGCAACTCTCCTAGTCCCTGTCCTATGTGTCTTTTCTGTTGTTAATTTTAATCTTTTTTTTTTTTTTGCTGCAACAAACAGTAACTTTGAGTACAACAGCTTTGCAAAGTAATCTTTTCATATGCAGGATAGGTAAAGTTATAGCATTTTACAGTTACTCTGAAATGTAATCATATGTCACTTGTATTGTAATTTAAATGCTTTGTGTTTAAAATATCTTTTGATTTCCCAAGTAGACCATAAGCTTCTTGAGAGCATTCTCTAGGACTTAGGTTTTTAATGAGTACCTACTCTAATATGAGAGATAGCAGTATAGGATACCAATTATTAAGAATTTTGACTCTTTAAGAGCTAAGTTAGTACTAGGTTCTGATCTTAATTATCTCTTTTCTATCTATACTGCTCTCTCCATATCATCGTGACTTACAGCTTTAAATTCCATAAACATACCGACAGCTGTCAGTTTGATATTTCCAGCTCTGATTGCTCCTTGAACTCATGTCTCTCTCCAACTAGATGCCTGATAAATATCTAAAACTGAATTCCTGGCCTAAAATCCGCCCTTCCCACAGTCTTCCTCATTTCAGTGGACTCTATTCTTCCAGCTGCTCAGGCAAAAAACCTTGAAATCACCCCTGACTATCCTCTTTCTCTCACCCGCCACCCCAAAGAATCCAGTAAACCTAACTACTTCTCATTCTCTCTGCTGGTATCACCTGCACTCAGCCATTAACATGTCCTGCCTAGATTACTGCCAATTGCTTCCTAACTGGTCTCCCTGATTCCACCCTTGCTCCTCTCAGTCTGTTCTCAACACAGTGTCCTGATGATAGCTAGTGGGAATGATCCCATTAAAACTAAAGAAGATGCCGTGTCTCTCTTCTGCTCAAAACCCTATTCCTCCTACAACAGCCCATAAGGCCCAACATAATTTTGTCCCACATTACCTCACTGGCCTCCCTTCCTATCACTGACTCTCCATTTTACTTACCTCATGCCAGTAACACTGGAATCCTCGCGGTTTCTTAAACACACCAGGCATACTCCTGTCCTGTGCTTTACACATGCTGCTTCCTCGGCCTAGACCACATATCCCAGGCGTGGCTGCCTCCCTCATCTCCGTGAAGTTTTTTAACCTCTTCTTGGTGAGGCCCTTTATAATTACAGTATCTGTATATTTAGATATAGATAGATACAGCTGTATACACACATACAGAGACTGTGCCCTTCCCTGCTTTACTTTCTAAAATAAAAGTGTTCATCACTCTTACCACTGGAGAACATGCTATCAATTTCACACATTTATTTGTTTGTTTGCTTGTTTGCTTGCTTGTTAGTTTACTTTTGAGTCAGGATCTCACTCTGTCATCCAGGCTAGAGTGCAGTAGCATGATCACAGTTTACCAGTCTCCACCTTCTGGGTTCAGGCAATCCTTGCCCCTCAGCCTCCCAGGTAGGTAAAACTGGTGGGCACCACCACACCTGGCTAATTTTTAAATTTTTTTTTGTAAAGTTGAGATCTCGCTATGTTGCTTAGGCTGGTCTTGAACTCCTGGGCTCAAGCAGTTCTCCCACCTCAGCCTCCCAGAGTGCTGAGATTCTA